>NW_028318623.1:42500-342500 GCF_062004578.1 Staurois parvus | reverse complement strand
TCCAAGGATACCTTATGAGATGTTTCCTAAAAGTAGACTTCTTGCCTAAAATACAGAGATAAAATTTATTGACTTGGCCTCGTCCTTTTAATGTTGGCTGTACAGGAAGGTGTTGAGTTAATGCCACGTATTTTCCACCTTGCTCTGGGCACATGATAGCTAAGAGCTATACCTTTCTGCTCAGAAGCTCGGTAAAGAACTAGGATATCTTCTACGGAATAGTAATGTTCTTGCTGGCATAAATCTGAACATTCCCTACTGGGAGAAACAATCCCGTCAATTTTAAAGGGATATTAAAAGACTACTTTATCAGAGTGCTCTGAATTTAAGTATACGCATTAAAATCAGCGCTAAATATTTCTGACTTTGGCCGTACGTGCTTTACAGAAGTTTGCTGATTATGGATTATAGATTATTATTATGTAGTCATTTTACGGCAATTTACATGCTGTGCAATTTCCAAAGAGGCGTACGCATGTAACAAAGGCATACTGAGTCAGGACACAAAGGCGGTAAAGACCAGCCTGCTTGTTCATAAAGGTCATGAATGATTTATGGATTGTTGAAAATTCTAAATTCATCTGCCAATTGATGTCAGATCTTTTTTCTCTTTATTAATATCTAGGGCTTTGATAATTACTCGAAAATTGATTGCAGAGTACCACTTATAACGGCAATTATTCCTTTTAGCTTTATTTACTTGAGGATGCAGTGTATGTGCAGAGAATGTATAAATCCCTTTTTAATACTTGGCATTTAAAAAAAAAAAATGTCAAGAGTGCTTGATCTGCCATTGATTTTAGCCGGAGTGGATAGTTTAATGTAGGATTCTTCAGCCTATTTAATCTAGAACACAATAGGTCCCTGGAGATTATCTGTTCCAATCGTCAAACATAGAAAAGCTGAACATTGGACTCCAACAGTGGTTTTCAACATAGTTGCTGTCTGGATTGTAAAACTTCTACAGGTCAGACCTTAATTTTGTTCTCAATTCTTGATTGGTTATCCAGTTATGTTGGTAAAGTCCTAATGGCATTGGCTGAAAAAAGAATCCTTGTGATATTTGCATTGACATTTTAACAAGGGCTGTTTTCAAACTAGTTATGGCAATTGATGGTAAAGTCCTAATTCTTGGCATTTAAAAAATAAATTTCAAGAATGCTTGATGATTTCTGCCATTGATTTTAGACAAGGTGGATACTTTAATGTAGCCTATCTGTCTAACCTAGAACACAATAGGTCTCTGGGGATTATCTGCTTCGATTGTCAACCATAGAAAGGCAGAACATTGGACTCCAACAATGTTTTTCAACGTATTTGCTCTCTGGATTTTAAAGTTTCTACAGGTCAAACCTTGATTTCCTTTTCAGTTCTTGAATGGTTATCCAGTTATGGCAATGGACGGTAAAGTCCTAATGGCACTGGCTGAAAAAAGAATCCTTGCGACATTTGCATTGACATTTTAACGAGGGCTGTTTTCAAACTAAGAGATGAAATTATAGATAATCTGAGCATTTTTGTGCCATTAAGGATCACCTATTATTATTATTCCCTGTTCCTATGTATTGGTAGTTATCCTCAACATTGTATATTTTATTTGTGGCTTGTCATTGGAAATTCCATTCTTATGACCTCCGGTAAATAAGATCCCAGCTGTAGAAATTATGCTTGGTAAAAGTCATCCTCAGTCATCTACACAAGGATGATGCATAGCAACATGTGGTCTCTGCTGTAGCTAGGCCATTTAGATGTTCAGCATGGTAACACCATGGTACGGTGAACCCCTTCAGCCTTCGTGGTAGGTTATTTGAATTAATACCTCCACTTTGCTATTTTACAAATATTTTGTATTCCTGCGTATGCTTTTATCTTAAAACTTGTCAGAAGCAACATGAAAGGAAGCCCAAGGGTATGTGGAGACCGAATATCTAATTAGTGTGGGCTTCCTACTGCCAAGCGGGGGTTGCTGCAAAACTAGTGAAGAAGATCAAAGCCAGTAATGATTTGAATTTGATCATACTAAACACAATGATGTTAGTTCTCATCTCTTTACTGTAACCTAAATATATCCTATTTTCAAATATGTATAATTTATTTTCTTCTTCCCCTTGAAGAATTAAGCTTGGTGCAGGAGAAGGCTTGACTATGTAGCGTTCAAGCTCTTACTTTGTGTTCTTTGGAAATTGCTTGCTGAGTTCTGTCGTTTTATTTTTTTTTTTCAAACCTGGGAGCACAAGTTTACGAGTTCGGAAGCCATTTCGGTTGCCAACAATCATTTTTCCGAGACAAATAAAATCTGTGCTTCTACTGACAGTACCTGTCTGAAAAAAGCAATTTGTTGCTTCTCGTCCCAACGCTTGGATTAGTCCGGACGTGCTTTGAAAAAGACGTTTTTGTAAAATTATTGTAAAAATTTATACCAATGGTGGATCTCTGAACAATGGATTAATGGAGTGAACACTTTTAAGGGCAAGACAGTACAATCTAGGTACCGATAATACATTTGAAGACACATTCTTATATTCACAGTAGAAAAGCAGCAAGTTAGGTACCTACCACCATCTTTTCAGCACATTGAATACCTGAATCTTGCGTTTTTATCTTCTAAATTACATTACCAACACGTCTATTGTATAACCAAGTCAAGCTTGCTGAAAACCGGATTATTATAGCACATATAGGGGTACTCTTTTAGATTTTGGTATACTAGACTGAACTCCTACAGAATGCATACTTCCAGCAGTGACGACCCCAGCTACAGTCAGAGCTCCCCACCTCGGGGTCGCAGGGCACGATGGAAAGGCGTATACCGAGGACGTTGGGGGGTTGCGGACAGCTGTTCGTTCAGCGGGGTGCAACCTAATTCTGAAGAGCAACAAACAGGGGAAGCCAAAAAGGAGAACAGAGTTATTGTCCTATATCTGGATCTCTCTTTTCTTTTACTTCTAGAACTCAAGAAGATGAGTATGACACGCGGCTGCCTGCTCTGCATCAAAATTACCATGTTCATCTTCAACCTCATCTTCTGGGTGAGTACACCAGGGGGTGCACTGTTCTGTTTTTAATACTAATTTTGGAGTTTTTATTATAAGGCATGAAATGTTTGACTTTTACACATTTGTATTGGTTTGCCATGCCATATCTATTGTTTCAAAGGGTTTTTTGTTTTTAAAGAGTACACTCAGTTTATTGATTTCCCTTAAAGTGGTTGTAAACCCTTATATATACCCAGGTGATCCACAGGGATTGAACAAATCCTCCTACATAAGTTGTATCTGTTTATCTGCAGTCTTCTCCTCTCTACAAATGGGTGCGTTTTTGGTGCGTTTTTTGAGCCACGTAACTTTTTTTCACAAGTGCAAAGCAGTAAAGATGCTCAAAAACGCATATGCTTTTTTACCGCGTTTTTGCATCAGAGCAGTGTGAAATTGTCTAAAAAATAGTCCCTGGGGTTCAGCTTAAACCCAGCTCTCCCCAAGAACACATACTTGCCTTCCTTTCGCTCCCCCTCTGCTCTGTTCAGTACTTGGGAAGTAAAAAAGTCCTGTAGAAGCTACGAGTCACCCGAGTCATAGTCTGCACAGGACAATGGACTCCACATGTGAAAGCTCTGATTGGTCACATGGAGCGAGTTGTATGCGCCTCCAGAAGTGGAAGTACATTGAAATACCAGTGTTTCCTTCTGCTCCTATTGCTGAATAGAACAGAGGGACATTAAAGGAAGTATATGATGCTGGAGGTGGGGGGGCTGTTGGGGTGTTTGTATATGATGCTGGAGGTGGGGGGGGGCTGTCGGGGTGTTAGTATATGATCCTGGAGGTGGGGGGGGGGTGGTGTTAAAGCATACTGTTACTTTGCACTGAACTAGCAGATAGTTACTTTAAAGATACTTTAAACCCCAAATCTAGGAAGCTTAAACATTATCCTTTGCAGTGCACTGCAAGGGTTAATTGCTTGTTTACAAATAGGGGGGCATAGAAAAGAAGATCTGCTTACCCGACCCCCCTCTTCTCCACGCTGCTAGACTTTTCCCCACAGCAACTTCTCCCTCTTTATGGTCTAGGGTCCTGACATCATCAAAACCAATGCAGTGTCCATAGCCCTGCATTGGATGTGATGACACAGAGGGACAGTACACCGTTGGAGTGTGGGGGAGTGTCATCTGTTGGGAAGAGGAGGATCAGGTAAGTTGATACCAATGATGAGGCAATATTCCTCCCACTGATACCAATGATGGGGCTCTATTCCTCCAGATAATATCAATGATGGGGCACTATTCCTCCCACTGATATCAATGATGGGACACTATTCCTCCCACTGATACCAATGATGGGGCACTATTCCTCCCACTGACACCAATGATGGGGCACTATTCCTCCACTGATACCAATGATGGGGCACTATTCCTCCACTGATACCAATAATGAGGCACTATTCCTCCCACTGATACCAATGATGGGGCACTATTCCTCCCACTGATACCAATGATGGGGCACTATTCCCCCCACTGATACCAATGATGGGGCACTATTCCTCCCACTGATACCAATGATGGGGCACTATTCCTCCCACTGACACCAATGATGGAGCACTATTCCTCCCACTGATACCAATGATGGGGAACTATTCCTCCCACTAATACCAATGATGGGGCACTATTACTCCCACTGACACCAATGACGGGGCACTATTCCTCCCACTGATACCAATGATGGGGCACTATTCCTCCCACTGATACCAATGATGAGGCACTATTCCTCCCACTGATACCAATGATGGGCACTATTCCTCCCACTGATACCAATGATGGGGCACTATTACTCCCACTGACACCAATGATGGGGCACTATTCCTCCCACTAATACCAATGATGGGGCACTATTCCTCCCACTGACACCAATGATGGGGCACTATTCCTCCCACTGATACCAATGAAGGAACACTATTCTGCCCACTGACACCAATGATGGGGCACTATTACTCTCACGGACACCAATGATGGGACACTATTACTCCCACTGACACCAATGATGGGGCACTATTACTCCCACGGACACCAATGATGGGACACTATTCCTCCCACTTATAACAATGATAGAGCCGTATTCCTCCCAATGACACCATTGATGGGGCACTATTCCTATTACTGATACCAATGATGGGGCACTATTCCTCTTACTGACACCAATGATGGGGCACTATTCCTCCCAATGACACCATTGATGGGGCACTATTCCTCCCACTGACACCAATGATTGGGCACTAATACTCCCTTAATACCAATGATGGGTCACAGTCATATGTCATGTTACAACCCAAAAAATAAATGTATTTTATTGGGATTTGATGCGTTAGACCAACACAAAGTGGCACATAATTGTGAAGTGGAAGGAAAATTATAAATGGTTTTCAACATTTTTTACAAATAAATATCTGAAAAGTGTGGCAGCATTTGTATTGAGCCCCCCGGAGTCAATACTTTGTAGGACCCCCTTTCTCTTCAATTCCAGCTGCAAGTCTTTTTGGGGATGTCTCTCCCAGCTTTGCACATCTAGAGAGGGACATTTCTGCCCATTCTTCTTTGCAGAATATCTCAAGCTCTGTCAGATTGGATGGAGAGCGTCTGTGAAGAGCAATTTTCAAGTCTTGCCACAGATTCTCCATTGGATTTCGGTCTGGACTGTGACTGGGCCATTCTAACACATGAATATGCTTTGATTTAAAGCATTTCATTGTAGCTCTGGCTGGATGTTTCGTGTCGTTGTCCTGCTGGAAGGGAAACCTCCGCCCCGGTCTCAAGTCTTTTACAGACTCTAACAGGTTTTCTACTAAGATTGCCCTGTATTTGGCTCCATCCATCTTCCCATAAACTCTAACCAGCTTCCCTGTCCCTGCTGAAGAAAAGCATCCCCAGAACATGATGTTGCCACCACCATGTTTCACGGTGGGGATGGTGTGTTTAGGATGATGTGCAGTGTTAGGTTTCCACCACACATAGCGTTTTGCTTTTAGGCCACAAAGTCCAATTTTGGTCTCACCTGACCAGATCACCTTCTTCCACATGTTTGCTGTGTTCCCCACATGGCTTCTCGCAAACTGCAAATGGGACTTCTTATGGCTTTCTTCCAACAATGGCTTTCTTCTTGCCACTCTTTCACAAGGCCAGATTTGTGGAGTGCACAACTAATAGTTGTCCTGTGGACAGATTCTCCCACCTGAGCTGTGGATCTCTGCAGCTTCTCCAAAGTTTAGTGAAGAACAAAAGACAGAGCGCACACGTGTGGTTCAACTTTGGACTTTACATGCTTGTTTTACTTCTATGTTTGTGAGTATATCTCCTAAATCAATAAATCCATTAACTGTTTACTAAGGTAATGCGCAAGGCTGGTGCGCTCTGTCTTTTGTTCTTCACTACAGTTTGTATCGAGCTTCTCCAGCTTTTTGTTTGAGCTGCACAGCCTTAGATCATCTCCATACTCTTCAAGAGTACTGGTTCATCGGTCCCCTACGGATCTGGGTCCCTGAGCACAGGAGTTGTTGCATTTGTGGTACTTTTTTGCTTTTCCATTGTTCCCATGGGCCTCTTAGCTGCTTCACTGATTAATGCTCTCCTTGTCCGGCCTGTCAGTTTAGGTGGACGGCCATGTCTTGGTAGGTTTGCAGTTGTGCCATACTCTTTCCATTTTCGGATGATGGATTCAACAGTGCTCTGTGAGATGTTCAAAGCGTGGGATATTTTTTTATAACCTAACCCTGCTTTAAACTTCTCCACAAGTTTATCCCTGACCTGTCTGGTGTGTTCCTTGGCCTTGATGATGCTGTTTGTTCACTAATGTTCTCTAACAAACCTCTGAGAGCTTCACAGAACAGCTGTATTTATACTGAGATTAAATTACACAAAGGTGAACTCTATTTACTAATTAGGTGACTTCTGAAGGCAATTGGTTCCACTAGATTTTAGTTAGGGATATCAGAGTAAAGGGGGCTGAATACAAATGCACAGCACACTTTTCAGATATTTATTTGTAAAAAATGTTGAAAACCATTTATCATTTTCCTTCCGCTTCACAATTACGTGCGAATTTGGAGTGAAGTAGCACGATTTCAATGTCCTATTTGGAGTTAACCGGGACTAAGTGAGTTAATTTGCTTAACATTTTACCACAATCTATTACTTTTTATTAGACGGGAGATCTTTATCTGCATTGCTTTCTCGGTTAATATAAAGGAGTGGATTCGTGATATAAATTGTTTATTTTATATAAAAAATTGTAAGCTCGGCCTTTTTAAGTATTGCTTTTTAGATTTTAAAAAAAACTGATTTTCAGTATTCAATCCCAAGATAAAATTTGCTTCCTTTAGTTTTCAAGCGAGGGAAGAAAGATTGCAGAAAACACTCTTAGTAATGACTTTTTCCCTGAAATAATCACCATGTAGTCATTATAAAATATTGGAAATGGCGCTGTAAGTCTGATTAGAATTACGGTTCATTCTGCTAGAAGCTGCGGAGGTGTTTATTAAGTGTACTGTGCGTTCACCCAAGCATGAAATTCACAGCAATACCTTCCAGTTCACTGCATACATTTCGCTGAATATCATTTTTTATGATTGCTGTTAGTCTTTAAGGTATTAAAGAGTCACCCCAGAATAATTATTTCCATGTTTGGTGAGATGCTGGAATTTTAAATTGATTTTTGGTTTCTTAAATCTCAGAGTCTCCGGCGGTTCGACTGTTGTGATTGCGTTTCTTTTTCTTGCACACACACTAACTATGAGATGGTCCCACTTTCATTGTTGGGATTTCAATTTGTTCCATTAGTGAAATTATTGCGCAGTTTTGTTGACTGATTGAGAATAATGTTGGAAAGGGATAGCCAGGGGCGGACTGACCATTTAGCCACTGCCCGAGGGCCCAGGGTCAGTAGGGGGCCCCATAAGATGCCCCTGGTACCTTTTTATTGGCTTTTTCATAGGCTTTTTTGGGTGTGGGCGAGGACATGGGGGCCCCATAATCCCCTATTGCCCGGGGACCCCATAAGTTGTCAGTTTGCCCCTGGGGATAGCATGTATTGGCTAGAATGTGTAAAAAAGCACATAGGTGGTGCAAACACCTAAAACATTATCCGAGGTTTATTAAAAAAAGTTTAAAGAAACAAAAAACATACTACACAATATGTACATGAAAAAGTAAAGTCACAGGGATGGCCCAAAATGATGGCAGAGTATCCGACTGGTGGTGCGGTCGGCCTGTTGATGCATTTCGGGGGCGTGTCCCTTTCCTCAGAGCTCGAGCTTCCTCCTTGATAACTGAGGAAAGGGACACATTCCCGAAACGCACCAGTTTGACTGAACCACCAGTTGGACACCCTACCATCATTTTGGGCCATCCCTGTGGCTTTACAGGCTTTTTCATGTACATACTTTGTGAGCAGGGGCAGACTGACCATTTGAGCACTCGGGCACTGCCCAAGGGCCCGGGGTCAGTAGGGGTCCCATGAGATACCCCTGGTACCTTTTTATAGGCTTTTTTGGGTATGGGCGAGGACACAGGGGCCCCATGATCCCCTATTGCCCGGGGGGCCCCATGAGTTGTCAGTCCGCCCCTGTTTGTGAGCAGGGGCAGACGGACCATTTGAGTACTCGGGCACTGACCGAGGGCCCGGGGTCAGTAGGGGGCCTCATGAGATGCCCCTTGTACCTTTTTATAGGCTTTTTTGGGTGTGGGCGAGGACACGGGTGCCCCATGATCCCCTATTGCCCCTGTTTGTGAGTATGTTTTTTTGTCTTTTTTAAACAATTTGTAATAAACTTTGTATTTCAGTGGTTTTTATTAATTTATAACAATATACACAGGAGCAACAAATCATGCCCACGCAGGGGCTATCAATTGCACATAGAGAAACTAGAAATTAGAGAAATCAGTGCTTTAACACCAACAGGGCAAAAGATACGCCCATGCAGGGGCCATCGATGGCATTTAAATAATAAAACATAAATATAACTCTGATAATAACTCAGACTAAAGGCAGCTATCCACTGCCACACCAAAGCAAACAGAGAAAAAAAAAGGGGGAAAGGAAGGAAAAGTAGAAAAGAAAAAGGATAGCCAAACCAAGATCAGGGATCCAAGAACGCCAAAGTGTAATAAACTTTGGATAATGCGTTCGGTGTTTGCGCCACCTGTGTGTTTTTTTCCAGTTTCGATGACCTCCCAATCTGAGGAGGGTTGCATCACCAAGATTTTATCCTACGGTTATCCACACCTTTGATTTCCCTGGCTTCTTCTTGGCATTGACCCCTTTGAGGCGTTGGAGAGTTAGTGCTTTCAGTCCATTTTGGCTAGAAATGTGTGTCTGGGCAAAAAAATTCTTTCCAATACATTTCCCTAAGGCTACAAGTACAGATAAATAGTTGGTGACTCTGCCAGAAATTCAGCGAGCTCAAAACTTTCTGCTTCTGTAGTAGAACATCCCACTTTATTCTGTGCTTTCTTTTCCAGCTTGGAGGATGCGGCATTCTTGGAGTTGGGGTTTGGCTGGCGGTTACTCAGGGGAAGTTTGCTACCCTCTCCATTTCCTTCCCCTCGCTATCTGCTGCCAGCCTCTTCATGGTGACAGGGTCTGTGATAATGGTGGTTGGCTTCATTGGCTGCTTGGGTGCAGTGACGGAACACCGCTGCCTCCTGCTCACGGTAAGAATCTACCGAATATTATATGTTCTTGCAGTGAAGTCTCTAATGTTTTATTCATTGTGTTTTGTCATTTGAAAGATAGACTTTTAAAAAATAAAATATAATAAAGCTTTGTCTTTTTTAAACTAAATTGGTGGTTTAAAATCTATCTTCTGAAGTAACCACATTGTCTTTTGCAACATTTACGACACCCACTTGTCATGTTTTACAACCATACTTTAGAGTCTGTTGTGGGAGTAGATACAGGTTAAGAATGGCTGCTGAAATGATAGGCCTTCCATAAGATTCCGGTATAAAAGTGCCCGGAGGAATAAGGAAATGATCTTCATCTATGAAAACTTTGTGACACCTTCAGACACCACCTGGATGACTGTCATGGCGGAAGTATGGATTATTCAATCAATATATACCCTTATAAACCTCAAAAAGTCACTACTTTCTCCCTAGAAAGTGCAATAATATATATACACAACCTTTTTGTGAATTACAAAAATAAATAAATAAAATAAATAAATTAATTTTAAACATATAATGTGCAACAAAGTCCCACTAATCCAAAAAATGTCCAAAAAGAAGTCCAAAACAGTGTCCACAAATATCCCAAGTTTATTCACTCTTTTCATCCACTGAAAGGATTGGCTGCTATTTCATCCAAAACGCACCTCGTTTTGACGTCACTCCCTAACGCGTTTCGTCACTTCCGGACTTCGGGATCAGACGAAGTCCGGAAGTGACGAAACGCGTTAGGAGTGGCGTCAAGACGCACGTACGTAGACCGGAATTGTTGCTGTGGCCATTTTGTTGGTTTTCAACACATGGTTTTCTATGGTGTTTGGTTGGAAAAGTTCAAAACCATGTCTGGAGCTGATAATTTTAAATTTAAATGTAAGTGATGAATAAAAAGTTATCCCTATGCTTGGAATATTAGTCCTGAGACCCTTTTTATCTCTCTGAGGACCTTGGAAAAAATATCTTGGAAGATAATGTGGAGGAATATCTTTCCATAGTATTGTCTGAGCATTTTCAATACTCATAGAGGGTAATTATATTTAGTACTACTGTGTGCTGGTTGATGGTAGACACTGATTTGCAGTGACCACAGAGTGTTCACAGTTTGATGTGTGTGATTATATGCACTATAAGAAAATACATTTTTTTTTTTTTTTTTGCACGAAAAGTTTTTTTTGAAGTGTATTTTGGTTACACGGGGTGATTATTGCTAGTTTTATTATTATTGAGGTAATGCACTAGATATTTTCATATTTTTATTTCGAGGTGCGTTTTGGATGTAATAGCAGCCAATCCTTTCAGTGGATTTTTTTTTGGAAGTATGGATTAGTTAGTGTAGCTCTCGCCCCCATAGGGGCTGCCTATTTGTCCTAAGTTCCTTTCCCAGATTAGTGCAATAGTAGACAGGCACACAGCAACAATCACCCTTCTGGCTCCATGAACAGTCTAGTATTGTATTGCTGGTTAACTTGGGTAGGGCTTAGGGAGATGTGGGATACTCCATAAATGCTGAGCAATGCATGGTCTTCACTGTAATACTACTTCTCAGGACAGTCATCCCTCCAGCAAAGTTCGAGAAAATGATAACTTCAGCAATGTCCCAGGCCAGGCAAGCACTAGTATTAATATACTAGGGACATCAGCGGTAACAGTCACTAGGATCCTCCAGTAAGATCTGTACTCACAATGTCCCAAGATACTTGGATGCCTCCCTCCAATATCAGACAGACAACTCCTCAATGAATCTCCCAGACCAGATCCTCAGTGATATCCCATGCTTAGCTTTAGAGATTTTAGCAGAACAGGCCACCCCAGCTCTGCCACAGCTGGGACCTTGATGAGCACAGGTAGAACCTTCATCTGAGCTGCCCAGAAGGGCAGCAGCCCTTCAGGTTGATAACTTCTCCTCCTGGACAAGAACCTGGCTGCCTCAGGCTCCAAACTTTTTATGCACTCCCCAGCCGCCTTCTAGTCACCCTCCCATAGGGATTGGCTAAACCTACTTAAATATTCAGGCTGCTGATCTGCTTCCTCCCCCCACCCACTATATTCTTGAATCCTCCAGAAACTAGGGAAAGCAATCAAACCTGCAACCTGCAAAGCCCAGAACAGCTCAAAGCAATCACAAACTGCTCCACTGACTACAGTGGTGCCCAAAAGAACTACATTTACCTAGCTTTCCAAGCAACCTGTCTAGGAGGGTGCTACGTTGGGTTAGATTATGCCAGCTAATTGCTAATGTTTTCCCTCAAGATGATCTTGAAGGATCTCCAGGGATGTACTCCACCTCCCTGCCTTGTCCATAGACATATCCAGAGGCGGACTGACCATTCGGGCACTGCCAGTAGGGGGCCCCATGAGATGCCCCTAGTACCTTTCATAGGCTTTTTTGGGTGTGGTTTTGAGTGTGGGTGAGGACATAGGGGCCCCATGAGTTGTCAGTCCACCCCTGGACATAACTATGCAGGCTCAGGTGACCTAAGCTTGTAGGTTTATGGAAATATCTTCTTGTAAGCTTTTTTTTTTGTTGTCAGATCTTACTAGCATCAGATATCTATGGATAATTTAAAGTCCAACCCTAGTCCAAACATGTTCCTAAACTTTTTATTAGAATTTTTAGAATTTTTTATTTATTGCCATCAGTGTTCCTGTTGTGCTACAGAAAGTTGGAGGAAAATATTCCCAATAGAAAAATAGTAACAATAAAAACATGACAAGACAACTCTAGCCCTTCGTCAAGAGTTCTTCAAAATTAAAACACTTTTGCTGGAGTTGGGCTTTAAATCTCCAATAGACAGGATCAAACACCGAGCAGATTTAAGACCGATTGGAGCTTCCAGCTTTCGTAAAAGTTATTTTTTGCACTATTGCTGTTACGATCCACCTGGTGGAACCTCTGGCAGGAATACTCAGAGCGTGAAGTCTAAGCCCTGGACTGCGTTTTCACCAGGGCCCCTGATGGTGGGGATGGACTTGAAGCAGACCAGGACCAGGTCACGACCTCCGAGCACTCCTACCTGTGGCAGAGGGGTCCACCGGGGACGACTACAGGGGAGAGCCTGATGTGAAGAGACCGGCAGGGCCCGGCAGGATGGATGGATGGATGGATCACTCGTGGTCAGACAGGCCAGATCGTTACCGTGGGAGCAGCGAGGTACACAATCGGCAGGCAGAGGATAGTCAGGGCACACGCAGGGTCAATACCAAGGTAGTCAATCCGAAAGGAGGTTCCAAGAGAGAGGTCAGACAAGCCAGGGGTCAGGACAGGAGAAGGCAGCGTAGTCAGGGCAATCCGGGTCAGCAAACAGCAGAATAGCACAGGCACAGAGCACAGGAACGCAGGGGAACACAGGGAGACCTAACGGCAATTGGTGACAGCACAGGGCATCTTTAAATATGGCGCCCTGCGCTGTCATTGGTGCTCGGCGCGCACCCGCGGTGCCTAGTGCGCATGCGCGAGTTTCCCCCTGCCGCGGTCGGCCGGGACCTAGTGCCTGTGTCCCGGCGCGAGCTGGCGAAACTGCGCATGTGCCGGGACGGACGCCGCGGCGGACCCTGACAATTGCTTTTGTAAAATTCAATAAACTTTATATACAAAAAAAAAAGAGGGACTGGGTGGTACAAGTAGTTTTATGTGTATTGACCATTTGTTTCTTGTTCATTACACCAGGTTTCATTGATCTAGGGAATATCCGATTGCCACCTTGGGGATCGGGAAGGATTTTTTCCCCCCCGCTGGAGCAAATTATTATTATACAGGATTTATGTAGAGCCAACAGTGTTTTCCAACATGAGGGCAGACAGTGCAGTTACAATACAATTCAATACAGGAGGAATCAGAGGGCCCTGCTCGTTGGAGCTTTCAATCTAAAAGGCAGGGTCAAGAGATATGGAAGGTATTAAGTGGGGGATGAACTGATGGAGAAAGTGAAAATACAATTGTTAGGTGGAGGCAGGATAGAGTTCTCTGAAGAGAAGGGTTTTCAGAGATCTAGTAAAAGTGGACAGAGTAGTTGATAGTTGGACAGATTGGGGTAGGGAGTTCTATAGGATGGGAGAGGCTTGGGAGAAGTCCTGGAGGTGAGCATGGGAGGAGGTGACAAGGGTGCTAGAGATCAGGAGCTCATGGGAGGAACAAAGAGAGCGGTTTGGTTGATATTTTGAGACCAGGCTGGTGATGCAGCTGGGGGCCGAGTTATGGATGGCTTTGTAAGTTGGTAATATTTTGAATTTAATTTGTTTGGTGAGTGGCAGCCAATGCAGGGATTGACAGAAAGGGGTGGAAGACACTGAACGGTTGGTAAGGTGGATGCAGGGGTGGACTGACCATTTGGAAACTCGGGCACTGCTCGAGGGCCCGGGGTCAGTATGGGGCCCCATGAGATGCCCCTGGTACCTTTTTCATAGGCTTTGTTTGGGCAAGGACACAGGGGCCCCATGACCCCCTATTGCCCGGGGGCCCCATGAGTTGTCAGTCCGCCCCTGGGTGGATGAGTCTGACAGCATCATTCATAATGGATTGAATCGGGGGGGATAGTCTATGTAAAGGTAAGCCAATGAGGAGGGAGTTGCAGCAGTCGAGGTGAGAGATAACCAGGGAGTGAACTGGACAGCACAGTGGCTAAATGGTTAGCACTTACACCTGGCAGTACTAGGGTCATTGGTTCAAATCCCAGCTACAGCACCACCTGCCTGGAGTTTTCATGTTCTCCCTGTGCCTGTGTGGGTTTCCTCTGGGTACCCTAGTTTTCTCCTACATTCCAAAGACATGCTGGTAGGTGAATTGGCTCCTGTCTAAATTGGCCCTATTGTGTGTATGTATGAATGTGAGTTAGGGACCTTAGATTGTACACCCCTTGAGGGTTAGGGACTGATGTGAATGTACAATTTATATATAAAGCGCGGCGTAAATTGACAGCGCTATATAAGTACCTGAAATAAATAAATTAGGAGCTTTGTGGTGTCATTGGTTGGGAAGGGGCGTATCTTGGAGATGTTGCGAAGGTTGAGGCAGCAAGCTTTGGACCATGCTTTATTGGGGGGTTTGTTTTGCCTTCCTCTGGATCAACTGTAGGTATAGGATTGTGTATATGGAGGGTTTCTATTGTTTTGTTTTTTTCTATTGGTTGATCTAGATGGACTTGTGTCTTTTTTCCTCCAAACTATGTAACTGAACACTCCTACACAACCACATTTTAAGATAAAGCCCACCCTATTCAAGATCACGACACATCCATCATCACTGGCCCTACCACATACATTCCAAGGAGGGATTATGCTATCATTGATTTTCCTGAGCTGTTGGAGAAAAAACACATTTAGAAGCTCAGCTAAAAGGGAAACTATCACATCTTGTTTTAGCATTCGTACGACAATCAACCATTTTATACCAATTTGGTAGCACTTTGATTTCTTCGTTTTTTTGATGATTAATGCTTGTACTGCGAATAAGTCAGGCCCAAAGATTTCCAATGGAGAAATGCAGTTATACCAAAGCCATTTACTGCCCATATGGCATACATTTGCCACAGTTCCTTCTGATCTCTTCATTTACAATTGCCTTTCATATCCCACCGGTCAGCTTTTATAAGTCTTGCAAATGTTGAGGTTGAATCCAGGCAAGTGAATGTGCTTGTATTCACCTAATTGTTTCAATAAGGTCCCATTCACATTAGCTTTTAGATCAGGTCCACCTGCCAGTTTTTCAGGCAAACCTAGCTGGAAGCTTTATGCAAGTCCAAGGGCAGGTGGATGTAAACAGACAGGTTCTGTTTGGGTGAAGGTACTGCTTGTGACGTCATCGTGCAGTCCAAAACTAGGAAGTGATTTACCTGGCTCCTGGGACGGAGTGTTTTTGCATACGTTTGCCACAGTTCCTTCTGATTTCTTCATTTACAATTGCTTTCTACATCCCACCGGTCAGCTTTTCTGAGTCTGGCAAATGTTGAGGTTGAATCCAGGCAGATGAATGTGCTTCTATTCACCTAATTTTTTCAATAAGGTCCCGTTCACATGGGCTTTTAGATCAGGTCCACCTGCCAGTTTTTCAGGCAAACCTAGCTGGAAGCTTTATGCAAGTCTAAGGGCAGGTGGATGTAAACAGACAAGTTCTGTTTGGGTGGAGGTACTGCTTGTGACGTCATCGTGCAGTCGGAAACTAGGAAGTGATTTACCTGGCTCCCGGGACAGAGTGTTTTTGCATACATTTGCCACAGTTCCTTCTAATCTCTTCATTTACAATTGCCTTCCACATCCCACCGGTCAGCTTTTCTGAGTTTGGGTAGAGGTACTGCTTGTGATGTCATCATGCAGTTCGAAACTAAGAAGCAGAGGCGGACTGACCATTCGAGCACTCGGGCACTGCCCGAGGGCCCGGGGTCAGTAAGGGGTCCCATGAAATGTCCCTGGTACCTTTTTATAGGCTTTTTTGGGTGTGTTTTGAGTTTGAGCAAGGACACAGGGGCCCCATGATCCCCTATTGCCTGGGGGCCCCATGCGTTGTCAGTCCGCCCCTGCTAGGAAGTGATTTACCTGGCTCCCGGGACGGAGTGTTTTTGCATACATTTGCCACAGTTTCTTCTGATATCTTCATTTACAATTGCCTTCCACATCCCACCAGTCAGCTTTTCTGAGTCTGGCAAATGTTGAGGTTGAATCCAGGCAAGTGAATGTGCTTGTATTCACCTAATTTTTTCAATAAGGTCCCGTTCACATGGGCTTTTAGATCAGGTCCACCTGCCAGTTTTTCAGGCAAACCTAGCTGGAAGCTTTATGCAAGTCTAAGGGCAGGTGGATGTAAACAGACAGGTTCTGTTTGGGTGAAGGTACTGCTTGTGACGTCATCGTGCAGTCCGAAACTAGGAAGTGATTTACCTGGTTCCCGGGACGGAGTGTTTTTGCATACATTTGCCACAGTTCCTTCTGATCTCTTCATTTACAATTGCCTTTCATATCCCCCCAGTCAGCTTTTATGATTCTGGCAAATGTTGAAGTTGAATCCAGGCAAGTGAATGTGCTTGTATTCACCTAATTTTTTCAATAAGGTCCCGTTCACGTGGGCTTTCAGATCAGGTCCACATGCCAGTTTTTCAGGCAAACCTAGTTGGAAGCTCCATGCAAGTTTAAGGGCAGGTGGATGTAAACAGACAGGTTCTGCTTGTGACGTCATCGTGCAGTCCGGAACTAGGAAGTGATTTACCCAGCTCCCGGGAGTCTTTTTACAGGCACCTATTATTTATGACTTTGAGTTAGAGGATTTGACAGTTGATCCGGAGGATGCCTTTTCCTTTAAACAGGGACCATTGAGATTCATATGCTCTCTTTGACTCTTGTCCATCAATTCTAGTAAGAGTTCCTAATGCACACTGAAGTGGTGGAGCACTTGGAGGTTTTATGGTGTGCACCAGGATTTTCTTTACAAGATTGACTTCTCTTGGGACAATTTTCATCACAGTTATTTTTATGAAACTCGATTCTTCTTTTTTGGGGGGATTTTTTTTGTTTATTATGCATTTATACTAGGGATGTACCGATATATCGGCGGCCAAAATGCACAGGATGAAAACAGTGTTATCAGCATTTTAACAATAAGAAAAAAAGTGCCGATAATGCCCACCAAAAAACGTGCGAGTTTACCCACGATTTTGTTGCGATTTTACCCGCAATTTTACCTGCGATTTTGCAACAATTTTACCACATGTAGGGTGCTTTTTTTTCAGAGGTCACGTTTCTCAAAAAACGCATAAAAAATGCAACACTGGTGCGTTTTTTGATGAAATTTTGCTGCATTTTCAATGCATTTCAAGCCTGGTTAACAACAATGCAGTTTGTGTTTTCTCTGTTTTGCAGTGCGTTTGCCATTTTTGCACACACTTTTGATCCTTTTTTGCATTTTTTAATGTTTTTTTTTTTTTTGGCCAGCTTGTTGCTGGGCAGATTAACCACCTACCATCCGTCCGTTTATATACAGCGGTGGCAGTTCAGGGTCGGGTGGCCATTTGTAAACGTCCTCCCAACCCCCTGCTTGTGTGCGCTCCCTGGGAGTGCGCAGCACCGCGATCCGGTGCCCGCTGTGTCCTCTGGTGACCTCTGTGCGAGGTCCCGATCATGTGATCACTGATTGGCCAATCAGTGATCACATGCAGAGTAGTAAGCAAGATGTCACTTCTGACATCATTGCTTACAACGTGTGAAATATGTGAATGATCACAGCGATCACATGGTACAAGGCAGCCTTGTACCATGTGACAAGCTGTGACCAATCACAGCTCACACAGTAGTTCTCAATGGCTGCAAGAATGCAGCCAGAGAGAAGGAGAAATTATTGCTTTTACAGCCTTCATGGGTGTACAACAACATTTAATACCTTGTAATCTTATACTTACAAGATATGAAAGTGCAAAAAGAATGGTTGGTTAAAAGACACGATGCTTCAAAATGTCGCCTTGTACAACTAGGGGCCGACCAAACCCAGACAACGGAAATGTTGTTATGGATACGAGACGTGTTCCAAACAAACATGCTTAATCTTGCAGATGATGTCATCCATATGCAGAGTTCTTCTTTCTTTCGCTGAGGAAGGAGTGGAGCCACTCCGAAACGCGTTGAACAAGTCTCATATCCATAACAACATTTCCGCTGTCTGGGTTCGGTCGGCCCCTAATCATACGAGGTGACATTTTGAAGTATCATGTCTTTTAATCAACCATTCTTTTTGCACTTTCATGTATTGTAAGTATATCTACAGATTACAAGGTATTAAATGTTGTTATGGATATGAGACTCACCAATGGGTTTCGGAGTGGCTCCACTCCTTCCTCTGGGAAAATAGAAAAGAACTCTGCATATGGATGACAGGATACCCAGTATGACTATGTGTGACTGGCCATAGAGGATATGAATTATGGAATCATCATTGATGTACAATTCCTGCAGAGATACTATTCTAATTGTCCCAATGCGTTTCGGAGTGGCTCCACTTCTTCCTTGGGAAAAGAGAGAAGAACTCTGCATATGGATGACATCATCTACAAGATTAAGCATGTTTGTTTGGAACACGTCTCATATCCATAACAATATGTAATACCTTGTAATCTGTAGATATACTTACAGTACATGAAAGTGCAAAAAGGATGGTTGATTAAAAGACATGATACTTCAAAATGTCACCTCGTATGACTAGGGTCCGACCGAACCCAGACAGTGGAAATGTTGTTATGGATATGAGACTTGTTCCAAACAAACATGCTTAATCTTGTAGATGATGTTATCCATATGCAGAGTTTTCCCTGCATTTTCCCCTTTCCCCTTTTCTCCCTTTTCCCTGAGGAAGGAGTGGTACCACTCCGAAACGCGTTGGACAATTAGAATAGTATCTCTGCAGGAATTGTACATCAATGATGATTCCATAATTCATATCCTCTATGGCCAGTCACACATAGTCATACTGGAGCCACTCCAAAACGCTTTTTTTTGGGGCCGACCGAACTCAAACGGCGGAAATGTTGTTATGGATATGAGACTTATTCCAAGCAAACATGCTTAATCTTGCAGATGATGTCATCCATACGCAGAGTTCTTCTCTCTTTTCCCTGAGGAAGGAGTGGAGCCACTCCGAAACGCATTGGAACAGTTAGAATAGTATCTCTGCAGGACTTGTACATCAACGATGGTTCCATAATTCATATCCTCTATGGCCAGTCACACATAGTCATCCTGGGTATCCTGTCATCCATATGCAGAGTTCTTCTCTCTTTTCCCTGAGGAAGGAGTGGAGCCACTCCGAAACGCGTTGGGACAATTATAATAGCATCTCTGCAGGTTTTGTACATCAACAATGATTCCATAATTCATATCCTCTATGGCCAGTCACACATAATCATCCTGGGTATCCTGTCATCCATACCCAGAGTTCTTCTCTCTTTTCCCTGAGGAAGGAGTGGAGCCACTCCAAAACGCGTTGGGACAATTAGAATAGTATCTCTGCAGGTTATTTACATCAATGATGATTCCATAATTCATATCCTCTATGGCCAGTCACACATAGTCACACTGGAGCCACTCCAAAACGCTTTTTTGTGGGGCCGACCGAACCCAGACAGCGGAAATGTTGTTATGGATATGAGACTTATTCCAAACAAACATACTTAATCTTGCAGATGATTTCATCCATATGCAGAGTTCTCTCTTTTCCCTGAGGAAGGAGTGGAGCCACTCCGAAACGTGTTGGGACAATTAGAATAGCATCTCTGCAGGTTTTGTACATCAACGATGATTCCTTAATTCATATCCTCTATGGCCAGTCACACATAGTCATCCTGGGTATCCTGTCATCCATACGCAGAGTTCTTCTTTCTTTTCCCTGAGGAAGGAGTGGAGCCACTCCGAAACATGTTGGAACAATTAGAATAGTATCTCTGCAGGAATTGTACATCAATGATGATTCCATAATTCATATCCTCTATGGTAGTGGTTCTCAACCTGTGGGTCGCGACCCCTTTGGGGGTCGAATGACCCTTTCACAGGGGTCGCCTAAGATCATCGGGAAAACACATATTTACGATGCGTAATGAGCAGCTACGGTGTAGAAAGCAGCTACTGTTTTGAAAGCAGCTACTGTGTAGAAAGCAGCTACTGTGATGAAAGCAGCTACTGTGTTGAAAGCAGCTACTGTGTAGAAAGCAGCTACTGTGTTGAAAGCAGCTACTGTGTTGAAAGCAGCTACTGTGTAGAAAGCAGCTGCTGTGTTGAAAGCAGCAGTATTGGAGGTAAAACGACACTTCATGAATTATAATTACTGGGTAAATAATTTTATGGTTGGGGGGGTCACCACAACATGAGGAACTGTATTAAAGGGTCGCAGAATTAGGAAGGTTGAGAACCACTGCTCTATGGCCAGTCACACTGGGTATCCTTATCATGTAAATTCATATTCTGGTTTCGATGCTGTATTATGACTCTGTATGATGTATTGTATTGTATGTCTATGTGTCATAACAATTTTTCACAAATAAAAATTTGTACTTTTTAAAATATTTATGGTACTATTTAAGCCTTCAAAGTCCTAGGGGGTCCCTCCTTCTTCATCTCCTTGTTATTTTAGGGATGGTGGCTAACAATCAGGAATTTTTCCTCTTTTCCATGTCTCTTTAAGGCAGCATTTTCCAACTCTCACTCTGCAGAGGGTTCCGCTGCAAAATACAGATCTCAGAATTCATTACAAAGCCGTATGGCAGGCAGGTTCTATTTATTTGCATTGTCAGTAATGACATACGGGGTTCTCTTTCAGGATATCATGGTGTAGCAGCAGTTGAAGAGCAGGAGGGAGGGGGGGGGGGCTGCCTGTAGCTCAGATGAAAAGATCTTTGATAATGTTGTCACGTGTGAATGTCTAACGACAGCCATATTCTCTCTCTCCGCAGTTCTTTGTAGTGCTGTTGATCATCTTTCTTCTTGAAATAATCAGTCTCGTCCTGTTTTTCGCCTACAATGACAATGTAAGTGCTCAGTGCCGGGTTTTATCTCTCTATTGTTTGCCTGTCAGTATCATGTTTTTGGCCACATTAAAGGAGAACTCTGCATCTTTTTTTTATTTCTATAGTTTAGGCTTTTATAATTAAAAAACAAATGTGTCTCTACTAGTAATATAGTTATGAACTGTATCAAATCATACACCTAGAATATATGAAAACAAATATCTGTGCAGTACATATCTGTATATATCAGTGGTCCCAAACTGTGGTCTGGGGGCCCTTTGCTCGCTTTTATCATGTCCTTGGGGCACTATTTCATTCACAGGTACCAGGAATGGGGCAAAATTTCCCCCACTGACACCTAAGATGAGGCACAATTCCTGCCAAAGATACTAATGATGGAGCACAATTCCTCCCAATGACACCAACAATAAGGGCCCAATGACTCCAACGATGGAGAACAATTCCTCCCAATGACACCAACAATAAGGGCGCAATTTTTCCCAATTACACCAACAATAAGGGCCTAATTTTTCCCAATGACACCCAATATGGGGCCCTTAATTTTCCCATAGACACCTAAGATGAGGCACAATTCCTGCCAAAGATTCTAACGATGGGGCACAATTTCACCTAATGACACCAACAATGGGGCACAATGACTCCAACGATGGAGCACCATTCCTCCCAATGACACCAACAATAAGGGCCCAATTTTTCCCAATGACACCAACAACAAGGGCCCAATTTTTCCCAATGACACCCAATATGGGGCCCTTAATTTTCCCACAGACACCTAAGATGAGGCACAATTCCTGCCAAAGATACTAACGATGGGGCACAATTCCTCCTAATGAAACCAACAATGGGGCCCAATAACACCAATGACGGAGCATAATTCCTCCCCATGACACCAATGATGGGGCCCAATTTCTCCCAATGACACCAATAATGGGCACAATTCCTTCCAATGACACCAACGATGAGGCACAATTCCTCCCACTAACACCAAAGATGGGGCAGCCCCCCTAATAACTGAAAGATAATAAACTGGTCCTTTATTTAGAAAGTTTGGGGACCCAATATATATATATACCCACATGGAAGAAAAATATAGTGCCCCATCATTGGCATTAGTGGGAGGAATAGTGCCCCATCATTGGTATCAGTGGGAGGAATAGTGCCCCATCATTGGTATCAGTGGAAGGAATAGTGCCCCATCATTGGTATTAGTGGGAGGAATAGTGCCCCATCATTGGTATCAGTGGGAGGAATAGTGCCCCATCATTGGTATCAGTGGGAGGAATAGTGTCCCATCATTGGTATCAGTGGGAGGAATAGTACCCCATCATTGTGTCAGTGGGAGGAATAGTGCCCCATCATTGGTGTCAGTGGGAGGAATAGTGCCCCATCATTGGTGTCAGTGGGAGGAATAGTGCCCCATCACTGGTATCAGTGGGAGGAATAGTGCCCCATCATTGGTATCAGTGGAAGAAATAGTGCCCCATCATTGGTATCAGTGGAAGGAATAGTGCCCCATCATTGGTATCAGTGGGAGGAATAGTGCCCCATCATTGGTATCAGTGGGAGAAATAGTGCCCCATCATTGGTATCAGTGGGAGGAATAGTGCCCCATCATTGGCATCAGTAGGAGGAATAGTGCCCCATCATTGGTATTTCTGGGAGTAATAGTGCTCCATCATTGGTATCAGTGGGAAAAATAGTGTGCCATCATAGGTATCAGTGGGTGGAATAGCACCCCATCAATGGTGTCAGTGGGAGGAATAGTGCTCCGTCATTGGTATCAGTGGGAGGAATAGCACCCCATCAGTGGTGTCAGTGGGAGAAATAGTTCTCCGTCATTGGTATCAGTTGTAGGAATAATGCCCCAAGGGCCAGATAAAAGCAAGGAAAGGGCCACATCTGGCCCCCGTGCTGCAGTTTGGACACCACTGGCCTAGGTGATTAGAAACGGAAGTTGTCCCCCCCCCCCCCCCCCCTTCCTCGTAGTCTTCTAGGACATGTGACAGGTCCCAAAAGACTACAGGACCATTCACAAACAGCGCGGCGCTACTTGTGCATTCGCAGTGGGTACCCGGCTGTGAAACCGCAAGCTCTCACAGCTGGGTGCCCACACTGAAGATGCCGGTGCCGAGAAGACAGAACGTTCGGTCAGCCCGGCAGGTGTGAGGACACCACGGGACCGAGGGTCAGATGAGTGGCCATTTTTTTAACAGTCAGCAGCTGCAGTTTTTGTAGCTGCAGACTTTTATTTTTTTTTAATTCCGACTGGACCTTCGCTTTCAATGATTAAACCCGGGCAGACTTGCTTATGAACAAATGAAAAGATGCAAAATAGAAAAGATGGACATGCTGTGACTTCATTGTATGTGATTTTTAAATATTTGTGACAGCTGACACTTCTACCATCCTGAAGTTTTCTGCATGTCAATCGGGCCACACACACATCTGTCATCTGTCAAAACTTTTTTTTCCCAACAGTTTCACAGTTACGCCCAAGAAGACCTGAAGAAAGGTTTAGCGCTGTATCAAACAAAAGATAATCTAGGACTAACGAATGCTTGGGACATAGTGCAGACTGAGGTATGTACATTGTGCACACTCATGTTACTTTTATACAATTATATTTGCTGGAGATTCTGACAGCAAGTGCCTCGCGCACGGCGAAGTCTCCTGCTGTATACTCCATGATATGAAATACTGCAGGTCACGCAACTAGGAGGGGAGAGCAGAGTGATGAACTCATCAGCCTGCTGCTGCTTCTGCATTGTCAAGTCGAAGGCTGGGGACAGAAAGATGACCTTGCTGTATTTAAACATGCAAAAAAGAGAAAAGTCAGGTCACCAACCTGGCTTTGCTATGTGGAAGGGTTGTGGAGATCTCAGGAGTGGTTGGGCCAAAATGTAAAATTTTAACAGCTCTTACATGTGCATTTGGCTATTTACTTGGAGTTCAGCTTAAAGTGGCTGTAAACCCTTACATATACCCAGTGAAGTACATGACCTCCAGCGATACACAGAGATGACAAAAATCATCCTATAAAAGCTGTACCTGTTTATCTCTAGCACTCTCTTCTCCGTAGCCATTCAAAGTGCTGAATTTATAAAGCTTGTCTGAGAGGTCACAAAAAAAATAAGGAGAGCTGAAATTATGCACTGTAGAGCTCAGTGAGAAGAGCTCTGAAAGCTGATTGGAGAGAGGTGACACACCTCCTTCACACAACTCACAGGAACAGAGTTGAGGCTGTCAATCTGCTGGAGATCCCCCACCACTGCCACCATTTTTCTCTTGGTGTCAGGAAAACTTGTCAGAAGTGACTCGTGCTGATAACATAGGAATGAGGCAGCAGACAGAAATGGCACTTAACTCTCTGAACTGAGACAAGCACACACTATAGAGGGATATTCTTTGTTCATATTTCATGTCTGTGGTTTACAACCACATTAAAGAAGGTCATTACATTTTTCTTACAGTCCTGTCCCCTATGGGAAAAATGACATGTAGTACTTTGTCCTGCTCCCTAAGTGCTTTCTAACCCTATGAGTACCAACCTGTCCCACATCCCCCCTGTCCTAGCCGTTCTAGCAACAGCTTTTAAGGAGACGGCTGATTCATAAATGCAGTTTGCCTTGGCTGTGAACACTTTCCACAGACAAGCAGCGGCAAGAGGAGTGCAGAGCCTAACATGCCTCACCTCCCTCTGCTTTCCTTGTGTGTAGAAACAGCTTTTAAGGAGACGGCCGATTCATAAATGCAGCTTGCCTTGGCTGTAAGCACTTTCTACAGACAAGCAGTGGCAAGAGGAATGCAGAGAATGACATGTCCCACCTCCCTCTACATTCCTCTTGCTGCTGCTTGTCTGTAGAAAGTGCTCACAGCTGAGGCAAGTTGAACTCATGAATCAGTCGTCTCCTTAAAAGCTGTTATTAGATCAGCCACTTTCTGCAGTCAAGCAGTGGCAAGAGGAATGCAGAGAATGACATGCCCCATCTCCCTCTGCATTCCTCTTGCCACTCCTTGCTTGTAGATAGTGCTCACAGCCGAGGCAAGCTGAACTCATGAATCAGCTGTCTCCTTAAAAGCTATTATTAGATTGGCCACTTTCTGCAAACAAGAAGCGGCAAGAGGAATGCAGTGCCTGACATACCCCACCTCCCTCTGCATTCCTTGTCTGTAGAAAGTGCTCACATCCAAGGCAGGCTGCACTTATGAATCAGCCGTCTCCTTAAAAGCTGTTATTAGATCAGCTACTTTCTACAGACAAGCAGTGGCAAGAGGAATGCAGAGAATAACATGTCCCTCCTCTCTGCATTCCTCTTGCCACTGCTTGTCTGTAGAAAGTGCTTACAGCCGAGGCAAGCTTCACTCATGAATCAGCCGTCTCCTTAAAAGCTGTTATTAGATTGGCTACTTTCTACAGACAAGCAGTGGCAAGAGAAATGCAGAGGTTGGTGGGGCATGTCAGGCTCTATATTCCTCTTGCCACTGATTGTCTGCAGAAATAGGCTGAGGCAAGCTGCACTCATGAATCAGCCATCTCCTTAAAAGCTGTTATTAGATTAGCCTATTTCTGCAGACAATCAGTGGCAAGAGGAATGTAGACCTCTGAATTTCTCTTGCCACTGCTTGTCTGTAGAAAGTAGCCAATCTAATAACAGCTTTTAAGGAGACGGCTGATTCATGAGTGAAGCTTGCCTCGGCTGTAAGCACTTTCTACAGACAAGCAGTGACAAGAGGAATGTGGAGGGAGGTGGGACGTGTCATTCTCTGCATTCCTCTTGCCACTGCTTGTCTGTAGAAAGTAGCCGATCTAATAACAGCTTTTAAGGAGACGGCTGATTCATAAGCGCAGCTTGCCTTGGCTGTAAGCACTTTCTACAGACAAGCAGTGGCAAGAGGAATGCAGAGAATGACACGTCCCACCTCCCTCCACATTCCTCTTGTCACTGCTTGTCTGTAGAAAGTAGCTGATCTAATAACAGCTTTTAAGGAGACGGCTGATTCATGAGTGCAGCTTGCCTCAGCTGTAAGCACTTTCTACAGACAAGCAGTGACAAGAGGAATGTGGAGGGAGGTGGGACGTGTCATTCTCTGCATTCCTCTTGCCACTGCTTGTCTGTAGAAAGTGCTTACAGCCAAGGCAAGCTGCACTTATGAATCAGCCGTCTCCTTAAAAGCTGTTATTAGATCGGCTACTTTCTACAGACAAGCAGTGGCAAGAGGAATGTAGAGGGAGGTGGGACATGTCATTCTCTGCATTCCTCTTGCCACTGCTTGTCTGTAGAAAGTGCTTACAGCCAAGGCAAGCTGCGCTTATGAATCAGCCGTCCCCTTAAAAGCTGTTATTAGTTCGACTACTTTCTACAGACAAGCAGTGGCAAGAGGAATGTAGAGGGAGGTGGGACATGTCATTCTCTGCATTCCACTTGCCACTGCTTGTCTGTAGAAAGTGCTTACAGCCAAGGCAAGCTGTGCTTATGAATCAGCCGTCTCCTTAAAAGATGTTATTAGATCAACTACTTTCTACAGACAAGCAGTGGCAAGAGGAATGTAGAGGGAGGTGGGACATGTCATTCTCTGCATTCCTCTTGCCACTGCTTGTCTGTAGAAAGTGCTTACAGCCAAGGCAAGCTGCGCTTATGAATTAGTCGTCTCCTTAAAAGCTGTTATTAGATCGGTTACTTTCTACAGACAACAGTGGCAAAAGGAATGCAGATAATGACATGCCCACCTCCCTCTGCATTCCTCTTGCCACTGCTTGTCTGTAAAAGGTACTCACAGCCAAGGCAAGCTGCACTTATGAATTAGCCGTCTGTTGTCGTATTGGCTACAGCAGGAGGGAAGGAGAGCAGGTTATACCTCCGAACAAGGATTAGGAAGCTTTTTAGCAACATGGGCACATGATTGTTACAAAAATAAAATATAATAGATCTTTGGAGGTGGGGGGTTAACACAGTACAGCAGGGTAAACCTAGAATGTATTCACATCCAAGAAAGAATTAAAATACCCCAAAGAAGCTCATATTTGAGAGTTGCTGCCAGTTCACGTGAGCAATTACTCTGCAGCGATTTTCAGGTGAAGCTGATCAGGGATGATGCCATTGCGACACAATGGAGGTCACACGCTGTTATTATTCTCATCCATTAGTCACAGCACTCTCCTGTCATTGTGTTTGTGGCTAATAAATCCCTTGAACCTGCTAATTCTCCCCTCTGAACCAGACTGTGATATATTAGAGCTCGCAGTAATCAGATAGGATCGTATTTGTAAGCGTTTTATCGCTCTGTACTGTTTTACGGAGCTCTGCAACGCTTCGCTGCCTTCATTTTGCATGTTTGTCGGTTTTATGATAGAATGAATTGCAAAGCATTACTGGTGGCAATACCAATTATATAGAAAGTCGCGAAAAAAGTCTTACCAAAAAGAAACAGTATCCAGAATAACCAAAAGGTAAATTAACGATCTTTTAAATAATAGTGTGTTACCAAGGTGCCAACACGACCACATTGTAATGTACACTGTATGTTAAAGTGTATGTAAAGCCTCACCTTGTAAAAAAAGTTATAATCCTACACCCATAGTTGATCCAGAGGAAGGCAAAAAACCCAGCAAAGCACGATCCAATTGGCTCCTGCAGGGGAAAAAAATTCCTTCCTGATCCCCCGAGAGGCGATCGGATATTCCCCGGATCAACTTTACCTATAAATGTTATATCCAGTTATATTATGTGTATCCAGGAAAGAATCCAGGACTTTTTTTCACCCAGCCCACTATGTCCAGCACCATAGCATGACACAGAACTCACAGAATATATACAGTTACCTAGCATGCCTTCAGAGAGCACGGGGACAAGTTCATGTAGTGCCAAGGGCAAGAATGCGGAACTGCACCCCCTCCCCCACTGCTAATGCATACCATAGAATGGGTTTAGTATCCTGTGTCCATTTTCTGCCCCCTTGCTCCGCTATGCCCAGGGCAGCTGTCCCTCTTGCCCACCCCTTATCCCTTCCCTGCCATCACCCACATGGAAGAAAAATATATATTAAATATACTTTAAAAATATTCTTCCCAAATATATTGACATATATTTGAAATACTACAATTTTAGCCGTATTTAATGTATTTCAAAATATATTTCAATATATATATATACTGTATGTTGAAATGCATTTTTTATATATTACAAAATATATGAAAAATATTTTTAAAAATACATGTTCAAATATACTGTATGTCTTTAAAAATACATTTAATATACATTTTTTTTAAATGCATTTACAAATATATGTAAAAATATATGTTAGCATTACTTTTTTATATGTTAAAAAGAATCTGAAGAATATATTTAAATATTTGTAAAAATATTTTTCATATATTTTGTAATATATAAAAACGCATTTTAACATACAGTATATATGTGTGTGTATATATATATTATATATTATTTATATATTTTTCATATATTTTGTAATATATAAAAACGCATTTTAACATACAGTGTATATGTGTATGTGTGTGTGTATGTATATGTGTATATATATATATATAATTTTCTTTTAATATATTGAATACGGCTAAAATTGTAGCATTTCAAATATATGTCAATATATTTGGGAAGAATATTTTTAAAATATATTTAATATATATTAAAATATATTTTTCTTCCATGTGGGCAGAGCCAATCTGTTTGGGATAGACCAGGGCTGTATCAATATTCATGCTACCATTTGCACAGATCCACAGCTATTATCCAGAAGCTTCTCAAGTTTTCTGGATGCAGAGGGAGCTATCAGGCTGGTAGCAGCTGAACAAACTGAGCAGACCTTACTAGCAGAACACATCAACACTGATTACAGTGTGCAAGTTATGATTTTATTTAAAGAGGAGATCCGGCCCCCCCTCTCAAAAATAAGAAGTCAGCAGCTACAAATACTTTAGCTGCTGACTTTTAATATTAGGGCACTTACCTGTCCAGGGATCCAGCAGTGTCCTCACCCCCAGCCAATTCTTAAGTCAGCTGGCGCTGCCATCTTGACTAAGGGTAACCAGCAGTGAAGCCTTGGGGCTTCACAGCCAGTTTCCTACTGCGCATGCACGAATCACTCTGTGCTTTGGGAATGGGCCACAGTCCTCTGGGACCTGTGAAATGTCCCAGAGGGTTGCAGGGGGGAAAGAGGGAGCCGAACATCCGGCTCAGTTCGCAAACTGAGCCAGAAGTGGGAGTGGGTACCTGTCAAAACCAAGTGCCTGCTCCCCTCCCAAAAAGTGCCAAATGTGGCAGCGAAGGATGGGAGGAGGCAGATAATTGGAGCTTCCACTTTTGAGTGGAACTCCGCTTTAACAACAGTTGCATCCACACTGTCTACAGTGTGACAACTGTATGTACCTATCAAAATACAAACTAAATCTAACTATCTAAACCTAGCACCTGTCTTGGAGAGTGCTACCTGTGAATGGGGTTAGATATTGGAGGACAGCATTGTCCCCAGTGAAACAAAGGACTCAAGGGTTCTCTGCTGCAGACAACGTTTGATGAACGGGGTCTTCTATGCGTAAATGTCTGAGTACCCTTTAAGATTCCCCACACAAGGGTAAAATGACCGATCTACTGCCACCATTCCTGAATGAGCCCAAAATGTCACACTGTGTTGTATAAGAAAGTTTCCTGATGGTGGCTCTCCCTCTGATGACCAGAGAGCCTCCAATCCTCTGATTCTTCCTGAAAGGAGGAGTGGCAGTGGCTGTCTCAGCACTGCTTTCCGGATAATTCTGAAACCACAGTGGTCACAGGTCTGTAATGCTTGAACCGCATGATTGATGGCTACATCTGGTTGAAAACTCATGCAGACACTCTCATAGGTGAGGACCCCATGGACCTGGATGTCTAGGTAGGACAACTAACCAGAGCTTGGACAGTATGCCCTGGAGCTCTGGGTCACCGTGCAGCCAATGTGCTTAGAGGGTCTTTTTTTATATACTATGTGTCAGGGCTCCCGGTAAGACCAGAGATGCGTGAACTGACACAGGGAAATGCAGGCTCAAGTATGGTGTAACAATATAATTTATTAAGGGTTATACACAAATATAACGCACAATATAACAAAACCAAACCTCCAACTGATAACGGAATGTACACAGACAAGAGCAGTCAGGGCTGGCGAGGTGGAGTGGTCAGGCGGGCCGGGTCAGGAATCATCGGGCAGACAAGACACAAAGGAGTAGGCAGAGCGTAGTCAGACGGGCCGGGTCAGGAACAATCAGGCAGACAAGGTACCAAAGGAGCAGGCTGGTCAGGAATAGCAGAGGTCAGGACAGGCGGAGTTCATTCAGGGTCAGGATCAAGCAGAATCAGGAATCAGGCAGGAAGCAGACAGGATGCAGGTACAGGGGCTCATGGGAAACATACACCAAGGCCCTGACTGCAGGTCTGGCCATTCCTTAAATACACTTCCTGCAATCAGCCTCAGGTGATGGCTGACTGCAGGAGTGAGCTTCTGGTTGCTGAGAGCACCCGCTGGCCAACCCTGGTACTGCAGCCCACAAGGTAGGTGAGTCCCACCACCATTGACAAGTCCATTCCTGACACTATGTTTTGGAGGATCTCTGGTGCAGCAAAAGGTTTTGTTATGGAGTTGCGAATCCCATTGTCCCAAGAGTGGACTGGCTCACTTTCATTAAAATGAACCAGTCCTAGATTACCATCAACTACAAAACCCCTTAGTCTGATGCTACAGAATAAACTTTTGAGTTGCTCTCCTCGTTCATTTAGACAATATTTGCTTATCCCGGAGCAGGGGCGGACTGACCATTTGGAAACTCGGGCACTGCCTGAGGGCCCTGGGTCAGTAGGGGGCCCCATGAGATGCCCCTGGTACCTTTTTCATAGGCTTTTTTTAGTTTGGGCAAGGACACAGGGGCCCCATGATCCCCTATTGCCCCAGGGCCCCATGAGTTGTCAGTCCGCCCCTGTCCCGGAGTTCACCAATTTGTTCCTCTTTATAGTAGCATGGAGCAGCCTTCAACCTTCTTAGAGCTATGCAGCTGTGGGACCTTTGCCTCATTCTTTACATTAACATGGTAGCCATGGTCACGTGGCTTGTGGGTCCATAAGTAATATGACTTGGCTACAACAGATATGTGGTTTATCTTCGGGCTCTAGGGTGAAGCTATCTTTACACCAAAATTCTTTGCATTGATGTGTGTTAATATTTTAAGAAGGGTTTCATTTTAGTTGACCCAAATAGCAAATTCAGTATTCGTGACTTTTCCGTGTACTGTAACTGGTGTGATCACATTCTGTTTATAAATATTATTTCTTATGCCTTTTACTGTGTTGGAAAATGCAGAATAGTGCATCAACTTAGAATCAGATGACAGTGTTTGTATTAATTGTCTGATTAGGTTTTATTCGTTATAGTATTTCACATTGAAGACCTAAAGTGGTATTAAAACCAAAAGCAAAACTTTAATATATTGCAGCTTACCAATGATTAGAGTTGGCTGTATTATTATTATTATTATACAGTATTTATATAGCGCCAAAGGGTATGCTCAGCGCTGTACATTATAGTGGGGGACAGAACATGAGACAAGACAGTAACAATACAATACACGAGGGGTTCGAGGGCCCTGCTCTTTCGAGCTTACAATCTAGGAGGGAATAGTTTTCTTTTTCTAGGCTTTTTTTTCTCTCTGTTTTTACCTATTTGGGCAGTACAGAGGTTTAATGGTTAGCACTTCCACCTGGCAGTACTAGGGTTTTTGGTTTGAATCCCAACCACGGCACCACCTGCCTGGAGTTTGCATGTTCTCCCTGTGCCTGCATCAGGTACTCTGGTTTCCTCCCAGCCTCCAAAGACATGCTGATAGGTGAATTGGCTCCTGTCTAAATTGGCCCTAGTATGTGCATGTGTGAATGTAAGTCTGGGACCTTTTGATTGTACACCCCTTGGGGGTGATGTGAATATACAATTGAGGGTTAGGAACTGATGTGAATGTACATTTGAGGGTTAGGGACTGATGTGAATGTACAATATATATGTAAAGTGCTGCGTAAATTGATGGCGCTATCAGGGGCGGACTGACCATTTGGAAACTCGGGCACTACCCGAGGGCCCAGGGTCAGTAGGGGGCCCCATGAGATGCCCCTGGTACCTTTTTCATAGGCTTTTTTGAGTTTGGGCAAGGACACAGGGGCCCCATGATCCCCTTTTGCCCCTGGGCCCCATGAGTTGTCAGTCCGCCCCTGAGCGCTATATAAGTACCTGTAATAAATAAAACAAATAAAATTGATCTGGCCAGTGACACACCCCCTGTATTAAGATCAGGGAGTCCCTGGGGTTGGTGTCACCCGGTGCAGTAACACATGGTGTCACCCCTCCAGAGGTGGGCAGTCCCTGTCATGCACAAACAGCCTGGCTGGCTCTTCCCCTCCCTGTGTCCCCGTCGCACCCCCCAGACCGGTGCTGCAAGATCAGTTATCCCCATATAGGTTGCATGCCGACGATCCCCGCAAGATGGACCGGATCTGCGGATTTGGGAGCATAATGGATCGTCGGCTTGCTTTAAAACTTTCCTTTTCTGGTCTTCAAAGCTGCAAACTTCAGTGAAGCTGATTGGCTCCGTCTCCGAGCCTCCGACGACGTTAGATTCGATCACATGCGCAGTTCGGAACCGCCGGTTCCTTCCTGTTCCTTAATCCCGGTGTTTATTATTCGTTTGAAACTAATGATCAATCCAGAATTTGGCGCCACTGCCTTGCAAAAGCTCATGGAGAGGGTCCGGCCGATCGGGCCAAATATAATTTCTGCTCTTTTTTAATTTAGGTGTCACCCCGTGTGTCACCCCCCTCCCCCCCGCTCCCACCTGGGGACGCAACTGATTAAGATGCCTATACTCTGGATAAGGCAGCAACAGAAACACCTTTGGACAGCAGCATTGTCAGTCTGGGGGGGGGGGGCATAGTGTTGGATGCACTAGCGGATTTAGATACATTAACAATTTAAAGACAAACTCCAGCTAACACATTACAGTCAGTTACAGCAGCAGCTTTGTTCCTTTTCAGATAAAGGTTTTACATGAATAAATAAAAGTTGACCACCCCTGTCAGTGTTAAATGGTTTGTCTCAACCGTCTAACTCAACCTATCTCAACCAGGGTTCCATGAAACCCTTGGGTTCCTCCAGAAACTGCTAGGGGGTTCCTGGAGCAATGAGAAACAGCTGCATCCCAGATAGGTAACCACTGATACCTATAATGTTTTTAGATATCTCTAAGGCTGGCCATACATTATACAATTTTCTTGAGATTTTTGGTTTAGATTTACCAAATCGTTGTTAGGTCAAACCTAACAACACTTTCAATTGCATCCAATTAGGCAGGTTCTTGCACTACGTAGTTGAAGGTAAATCCAAAGGAAATTGGGCAGAAATTGGACAGAAAATTGCATTGCATATGGCCAGCCAAAGAGTAGGGGAGGGGTAGAAGTCACATCGAAAGTTGCAACCTTCCTCTACTCTTTTCCAAAAAATGTTTTGTCAGGAGATTGGCTTATTCTATTTTCATTGTCTTTGGAGTTGCTGTTTAACCTCCCTGGAGGTATTCCCGAGTGTAGCTCGGGGTAAAGTTTCAGAACCAAAAGCGGTAACCCCCCCCCCCCGAGCTACACTCGGGAATACCCTGCAGCGTTGCTCTGGGATCCCTGGATCACTTACCTTGTCCTGCGCTCCCGCGATGTCCCCCCTGAAGCATCCCCGGCCATCTCCTCTGGCCGATGCCGGGGTTCCGTTCCCTGAAAGCGTCGGGACGTACGGGGGACGGAAACGGTGGGAGATTCAAAAATGTAAAAGTTTTACATACACATAATGTACTAAAATATGATAGTCTTCCATTACTATATCAAACCATTTCACATACATTTTGTCCCGAGTGCTTTGTCCGGCGCCCTGCCTGCATTTTTACTGTTCTTTCTGCCTGGAAACTGAGAAACGTCCATGGCGTCCAAAAAGCGCCCCTTTAGGTCAAAAGCGGTTTTAGACCGGCTAGAGAACAGTGATAGTAAATCAGAACCACTTGCAGAATTGAGTGATAATGATTCGAGGGGGAAATTCCTCATCAGACACTGAAAACGATTTTGCGACTTTGCTCAGCGATGTGCGAACTTGGCGCTATATTTCATATTTCAGTGTTTTTGGTTTGATTAAATTATTGAATTAAATGTATTATTATTATATTATTATTATTTTTTATGATTATTTATTATATTATAATTTATGATTTCGTGTTTCAAATTTTATCCTACCCGGGATGTTTACTAGACTCTTGTTCGGACAGATTTCAGTGAGTTATTCCTAAAAATTACTGGCCTACAATAAAAAAAATACATATTTCCATGCAAAAAAATGTACCGCTTTGAGCACAGAAATATGGACATAATCAGACCGCTAGGGAGGTTAAATTTTGAACCTGGCCAGGCCTGAAACCTATCTATGATAAGAACAGTCTGAAGTGCAGGTACCTTTGCCTACAAACACCGTTCTATACCAAGCAACGTCATGTATCTATATGTTGACACTTTCTTCCAGGGATGTTTACTAGACTCTTGTTCGGACAGATTTCAGTGAGTTATTCCTAAGAATTACAGGCCTACAATAAAAAAAAACTACAAATTTCCATTGAAAACAACGTACCGCTTTGAGCACAGAAATACTGACATAATCAGACCGCTAGGGAGGTTAAATGGACACTGTTAGTGTATATGTTACTGATGTTGTCTCCCTTTCAGTTCCGTTGCTGTGGCGTGAAGAATTACACTGATTGGCTGGAAATGAGGAACAGCAGTATCGTGCCCCACTCTTGTTGTACAGAGCACAGTGCATCCTGCCAAAGCAACCCCAGCACTTGGTGGACAGAGGTGAGTCCCTTATACTATCGGTAACATAAAAAGGTTCTCGGTAGAGTTTGTAATTGAATGGCAAATGAGATAAATCCGTCTCCTGCAGGAGTGAATAGCCAGCAGAGCTCGGCCCGACAATTTCCAAGGGCGTGATTATTTAAACCTCATTATAGAAGCAGCCTGCCATGTTACAGAAAGACTAAGGGGGAGATTTACTAAAACTGGAGGGTGCAAAATCTGGTGCAGCTCTGTATAGAAACCAATCAGCTTCCATTGTCAAAGCTTAATTGAACAAATTGAAGTTGGAAGCTGATTGGCTGCCATGCACAGCTGCACCAGATTTTGCACTCTTCAGTTTTACTAAATCTCCCTCTATGTATATTATTATTATTATTATACAGTATGTATAAAGTGCCAATAGTTCGCTCAGCGCTGTACATTACAAAGGGGGACAGAACATGTGACAGAACAATACCAATACAATGCAAAACATGAGGGGACCGAGGGCCCTGCTCTTTCGAGCTTACAATCTAGGAGGGAGGGGATGGTGGCACAGGAGGAGATAGCTGTGGGGGATGGAGTGGTAGGAAGAGTGGAGGAGGTCGGCAAGTTAGCAGGGGGTGGGGTAGGCTTCCCTGAAGAGATGGGTTTGCAGGGTGCGCCTAAAGGAGAGGAGAGTAGGTGATAATCTGATGGATTGGGGTAGGGAGTTCCAGAGGATGGGTGACACCCTGGAGAAGTCCTGGAGGCGGGCATGGGAGGAGGAGACCAGGGAACTAGGGAGAAGGAGGTCTTGAGAGGAGCGGAGTGTGCGTGTTGGGCGGTACTTGGATATTAGGTCAGTGATGTAGTTCGGGGCAGTATGGTGGACGGCTTTGTACGTCAGTGTTAGGATTTTGAATTTGATCCGTTGCGCAATCGGAAGCCAGTGGAGGGATTGGCAGAGGGGGGTGGCGGAGATGGAGAGGTTGGAAAGGTGAATGAGTCTGGCTGCCGTATTCAGGATGGACTGAAGCGGGGATAGCCCGCGGCGAGGCAGGCCAGTGAGGAGGGAGTTGCAGTAGTCGAGTCGTGATATGATGAGGGAGTGGATGAGCTGTTTAGTGGTTTCTGGGGTTAGGAACGTGCGGATTTTGGCGATGTTGCGGAGGTGGAGTCTGCACGAGTTTGTTAAAGATTGGACTTGGGGCTGGAAGGATAGGTTGGAGTCCAGAATGACACCAAGTACTCTGGCCTGTCTCCATGTACATGGGACGTTTTTGCTGCAGCTCTTTTTGACTTTTGACGGTTTTTCTACAGCTAGTAAACCCCCCCAGCATGTTACCCTATGTGTCCATGCACACATAGACTGGAATCAATGTTTTTTAGCTGGAAAAAAAACCCAGGACTGGTGGCTTTCTAGAGGAGTTTTTTAGCTGTAAAAGCGCACTGCAAAATGCGGTAAAACGCCGCAAGGATGTTTTTTTGACCCCCCAAAAAATCAAATGAGATTAGCAGCACTCTGTTTAGGAGACTGCTTCTAATCTCAGCTTGTTACCTGTATGAAAGACACCTGGTAGCCAGAAATCCTGCTGAATGATAAGGGATCAAATACTTATTTCCCTCATGAACATGCAAATCAGTGCATCATTTGTTAGACACGCATTTCTTTGAATTTTTTGTTGCTATTCTGTCTCTCAGTGTTACAATACACCGAACATTCGATTTTTAGACCGATCATTTTTTTGTGAGTGGGCAAACATTGAACATCAGCCGGGGATCAAATACTTATTTCCTTTACTGTAACTCCAAAGACATGCTGATAGGTGAATTGGCTCCTGTCTAAATTGTCCCTAGTATGTGTATGTATGAATGTGAGTTAGGGACCTTAGATTGTACGCCCCTTGAGGGTTAGGGACTGATGTGAATGTACAATATATATGTAAACCTGATAGCGCTGCGAAAACTGATGGCGCTATATATGTTCCTGAAATAAATAAAAACAGAAAACTGGTAGGGGGAGAGAGAGTGCCACTGTCTAAGCATAGTAGCGATAGGAAAACCAATAAAAAAACTGGATGATAAGTATTGTACTCACATACACATGTAAAATATTGATACGCCGTGTTTATCAAATATGGCCCCACAAGGGGATATACTTGAAACCCAGCGCAAAAGGAGCAAGACCAATATACAACCTTCAGTGGTAAAGTGGCAAGAGGTGATTGGCAATAAATCTCAAAGCAATGTTCATTAAAAAATAAAGTCCATGTAATATAATGAATCCAATAGAGGGAATACAAAATGTTTTAGTGCCAACAGTCCAGGGGCAGACTGACCATTTGGAAACTCAGGCACTGCCCGAGGGCCTGGGGTCAGTAGGGGGCCCCATGAGATGCCCCTGGTACCTTTTTCATAGGTTTTTTTGAGTTTGGGCAAGGACACAGAGGCCCCATGATCCCCTATTGCCCGGAGGCCCCATGAGTTGTCAGTCCTCCCCTGCAATAGTCTCTCCTTAAAGAGAGCTTTGGAGTGTTCCCACCAATGGTCATGTCAAAACAGAACAAAGGGAGGGGAAAGAGAGCGTTACTGTCTAAGCATAGTAGTGATAGGGTAATCCGAGGAGCAGGGCCCTCCTATCCCTCTTGTATTGAACTGTATTGTTGCTGTATTGTCTCCCGTTATATTGTAAAGCGCTGAGCAAACTGTTGGCGCTATATAAATCCTGTATAATAATAATAATATATAAATCCTGTATAATAATAATCAATAAATCTGGAGGATGAAGGAATTGATACCATTGAATGGTCCGCACGCTCGCCCACCTAAATCCAATAGAACACCTCTGGGATGTCATGTTTCGGTCCATCCAACGCCACCAGGTTGCACCTCAGACTGTCCTGGAGCTCAGTGATGTCCTGGTCCAGATCTGGGAGGAAATACCCCAGGACACCATCCGTCATCTCATTAGGAGCCTCCCCCGATGCTGTCAGGCATGCATACAAGCAAGTGGGGGCCACACAGACTACTGAGGACCATTCTGAGTTGCTGCAATGACATTTCAGCAAAATGGACTCGCCTGCTGCATTATTTTTTCACTTTGACTTTCGGGGTGTCTTTGAATTCAGTCCTTTGTAGGTTTCATTTCCATCAAATGATGGGGCCTCCTTATGTTCCTAACACATTACCCAGTCCAGATCAGTATATAGATCCAGCAGGAGATTTGTCCCCATTGAGATCTGATATCTATATACAATATAATCCCAGAAGTAAGGTTGTAATTAATTAGTTTGGTGCTAACACTGCTGGCTGGGGAAGGCGGCCTTATGAGCAGGCTGCGAATCCAAGTGCTATAAAAGAGAAAAGGGATGGGGGGAGAGGTGTCAAGCCCCCAATAGTGTAGCCAATTTTATTGAATAAAAAAAGTTATAAAATGCAATAATTATGCACTCACAGACATCGTATGCATCCATGCATCGGGCAGCACAGTGGCTAAATGGTTAGCACTTCCACCTGGCAGTACTAGGGTCATTGGTTCGAATCCCAGCCACAGCACCTCCTACCTGGAGTTTGCATGTTCTTTCTGTGCCTGCGTGGGTTTCTTCCGGGTACTCCAGTTTCCTCCCATACTACAAAGACATGCTTTTAGGTTAATTGGCTCCGGTCTAAATAGGCCCTAGTATGTATGAATGTAAGTTAGGGACCTTAGATTGTACACCCCAGGGGCGGACTGACCATTTGGAAACTCGGGCACTGCCCGAGGGCCCGGGGTCAGTAGGGGGCCCCATAAGATACCCCTGGTACCGTTTTGATAGGCTTTTTTGAGTTTGAGCAAGGACACAGGGGCCCCATGATCCCCTATTTTCCGGGGGCCCCATGAGTTGTCAGTCCGCCCCTGTACACCCCTTGAGGGTTAGGGACTGATGTGAATGTACAATATATATATGTAAAAGCGCAGCATAAATTGATGGCTTTATATATCTGAAATAAATAAATATAGAATTTAATAGATTTTTCCCCATTGAGATCTGATGTGTTTTCATTTCCTTTCATTTTTTTGAGCTGTGTATGAAACCCCTGATTTTTGACCTGAACTGTTAGACAGGGTTAATTTGGTTTTGTTGCAGGCTGGCTGGTAAGTGAACTTGGAATTTCTGTTTGTTTGTGACCACAGGTTGGGGTGGTTGCCATTTGTTGGTATAGTTGTGTCCAGGGGCGGACTGACCAATTGGAAACTCGGGCACTGCCCGAGGGCCCGGGGTCAGTAGGGGGACCTATGAGATGCCCCTGGTACCTTTTTCATAGGCTTTTTTTGAGTTTGGGCAAGGACACAGGGGCCAGTCCGAGCGATTATTGCATCATGTGACGTCATCCAAATGCAATGAATGCAATTGTTAATTTTGTCATAACTTTTTTCAGATTCGTTGATATTCGTTACTATGTCTGTTCAGAGACTCGTGTCTGAATCTCCATAAATTAAATTTTCTTCCGAAAAATGAATCAAAACAAAAATGCACATGTCTATTGTTGGGATACATGCAGAGCTTAAAATGTTTGTAAACAGGGGCGGACTGACCATTTGGGAACCCGGGCACTGCCCGAGGGCCCGGAGTCAGTAGGGGGCCCCATGAGATGCCCCTGGTACCTTTTTCATAGGCTTTTTTGAGTTTTGGCAAGGACACAGGGGCTTCATGATCCCCTGTTGCCCGGGGGCCCCATGAGTTGTCAGTCCGCCCCTGGTTGTGTCCATTGGAGCAGCATGGAACAAACATTTTTTATCAGGAGACATCAGCAATGGCAGCCTATAGCCTCAGTCATTTAATTGACATTTTCCAGTTTAGTGACATGATAATGGCAATTAACAATCTTCCCTAAAATGAGATTTTTGCAAGCCCACGCTTTTCCTGAATTAGATTTGTGACTTTTTATTGAATCTTTGATCATCAAGAATGACAGCAATGCTCCCCAGATATCTTCCAGGGAAACCAGACTCTGTTAGTGAAGTTATTTATAACCCGTGAGTGTTGTCAGGGTTCATAGATTATCCCGCAGGCTAACAGTACTTGTGGTTTGCCCTAAATCCATCTGTTAATCTTTTTTTTACTAACATGGCTGGCAGCGTGTGACTAGAGGTAGATTTGTGTCCCCAATGCGACCAGTGACCATACCAATTAGCCATGAATCTCGCAGCGCGGCAGATCTGACCTTTTGGGAACAGGAAAAAAAAGGCTTTTTAAATTTACATTTCGTCATTTATATTTTATATGTTACAGCGGATGCCAGCAAAGGAATCTATTGATGGAAAAATGAAACAATGTACAAAATATACTGGCTGTATGTAGGCTGGTAAAGTATGGCTGTAATCCATCACTGTGCTGAATAACTGATAACATAAAAATAAAACACATTAGATGTGACAGTAAATAATACATAAGCAATGCAGCTTGCATTCAGTGACATGATGGCATAGCAGAAATGTTCTAATTCCAACCGGCCGAAGCACTCATTCCACCAAAAGCAAGCAGCCAGTAAAGAGGTGGGTTGGGGGGAGGGAGCTCTAAGACGCATCTACCCTGTGTGCCTTTGGGGATGGACCATCAGCAATGGGGGTTAGTACAGGGGTGGACTGACAAATCATGGGGCCCCTGGGCAATAGGGGATCATGGGACCCCTGTGTCCTTGCCCAAACTCACAAAAGCCTATGAAAAAGGTACCAGGAGCATCTCATGGGGCCCCCTACTGACCCCGGGCCCCCGGGCACTGCCCGAGTTTCCAAATGGTCAGTCAACCCCTGGGTTAGTAGAAGGTCCATGTGGAGGTGGTGTCCAAGTCCATCTGTAGTGGGAGGCTTATAGTATGGACTTGTCCAAGGAGGCAGCTGGCTGTAAGAGCTTGTAGATACTCCTAATCCAGGTAGAGAAGAGAGACAGCAGCTCCACTCTAAGTGTAGATGGTTAAAATCAGGCAGATTTAATGGTGTATTGCACTCACATAGATAGGTAACAGGTAGGCATGTCAAGTGACGGAGGTCCAGTGGGAGCATCAGGTCCTTTGGCCTCACTCTGGGTGTTTTCCCGCTGCTCCGGTGGTGTCCAGGGCTCGGGGAGTAGCAAAGGGAGGCTCGCAAGGGATGATGTCATCGCATGGACCGGGTTTCCAAGATAGCGCACATTCGGAGCATGCTCACTCCTTCGTCAGACTGATCACATCAAAGGAGTGAGCATGCTCCGAACGTGCGCCATCTTGGAAACCCAATCCATGCGGTGACATCATCCCTGAGAGCCTCCCTGCGCCCCTCTGCTACTCCCCGAGCCCTGGACACCACGGGAGCGGTGGGAAAACACCCAGAGCGCAGCCAAAGGACCTGATGCTCCCACTGGACCTCCATCACTTGACATGCCTACCTGTTACCTATCTATGATCCTAAAGAAAGCCTCCCTTCTGTTCTCTCTAGACTGGAACTGCTGAACACCAACAGTTAATTGGGCGGCACAGTGGCTAAGTGGTTAGCACTTCTGCCTGGCAGTACTAGGGTTGCCAGTTCAAATGCCAACCACAGCACCACCTGCATGGAGTTTGCATGTTCTCCCTGTGCCTGTGTGGGTTTCCTCCAGGTACTCTGGTTTCCTCCTACACTCCAAAGACATGCTGGTAGGTTAATTGGATCCTGTCTAGACTGGCCCTAGTATGTGTATGTATGAATGTGAGTTAGGGACCTTAGATTGTACACCCCTTGAGGGTTAGGGACTGATGTAAATGTACAATATAAATATGTAAAGTGCTGCGTAAATTGATGGCGCTATATAACTACCTGAAATAAATAATGTGAGTGCAATTTTACCATTAAATCTGCCTTATTTTAACCGTCTACACTTTGAGTGGTGCTGCTGTCTCTCTTCTCTGTTTGAAGCCTATGATTTTATTGGCTGGTTGCTTTTGGGAGAATTAATGATTGGACCAGTTAGAATACCTGTCCCAATATTGACCATGATAAACCAACATCTGATTCCTGCTCCCAGACCCATCCCTGTCCATTGGCATAAGCTCATATGGTCAACAACACCAACACTACAGGGTTGTGGAGCACCTTTCAGATGGCTTGGCCTGGGGTGGTGCTTGGATTTTGTATCCACAAGTAAAAAGCCTTTCAAGTCTAGGGTTGCATGTAGATGGACATGCAATGTTTGTATGACTTTGGGTGGCTTTCTGCCTTGCATACAAATACTGGCCTGGTGGTTGAAAGCAGGAGACACTTGAGGAAGCAATGTAACTCAATGACCTGGTATTATACGAACCCAACCTTTTACTGTTCATAGACTGGCCTGTATCCTCCTTGATTCCCTGTAGTCTTCTCTTGCTTCATTTTAATCCACGATCTAAATAAGGGCCCACACACATGTAGGCAGGTGCAGTCTCTTTTCTCCACTGCAGGTGGCGCTCACCCACTCTGGCATTGTAGAGAGAGGAAATCAGGAGAAAGACGTTCCTCTATGGTTTCCCGGGTCACTGGTGAAGCAATATGGTTGGATGCTGCTGCCCTATGTGACTCTCTAGGCCATCTTGGGTCAAGCAGAGTCTATTTGAGACACTGGTTCCCTGGATAGAGTAGGGACAGGTTACCTGTCTGTCAAGGAAAGCAAATAGTGGTAGAGAAGGGTTCTGAATGAGTAGGAACAGGTTAGAAACACGCTATCCTTTCCAGGAATCCTCAATTGGGCACAGACCAGCCAGGCTGCATTCCACCCTCAGAGACAGACACTGTTGGCACATCAGGACCTGCTGTGCATTGCATTTCTGTTCAGAGTTGTGAGTGTTCCCAGTCAGGAGCCTTCCTGCTGGGTTGTTTGTACCTTTGGGCCATTACTCCAATACAAGATTTGTTATTTGCAACCAGACATTGTGTGTTCACTGCCGCCGCACCACACTGCACCCACCCACACACCAAAGACGTTTAGCTCCAGCCAAGGTATATTGCAATGACTCCCTGTCACTCCCAATCAAAGCCATGGCTTTGGGTGGGGGTCAGCGGTGTGCTGTCATTGTAGCAAACCTTGGTCGGAGCTGAACATCTTCGTGCACAGCCCGTTATTTGGATGGTCAATGACCTGGTGGAATTGTTGTATGTAATAATGGTTCTGCTCAAGGAGAAGCAAAGCCCAGCAAATGTTAAATTGTGTCCTGAACGATTTGTGCACCCATTTAGTAATTGCCTTAGACAGATGGGGGGGGGGGGCATTGATCTTAAGATCAACACATTGACACATTATCATTTAGATGGTCACATTCACATAATGATTTCCAATGCCAGCAAATGTGCAACGCTGAGATATTTGTACAGGGTAGGGTTGGCCTACTTTGAAAACCACATGTAGGCAGGTGCAATCTGTTTGCTCCACTGTAGGTGGCACTCAAACGAGAGGTACCACAGCCTGGAGAGGAAGTCCAAAGGGAAACATGGTTTCTCTGTGGTTTCCTGGGTCAATGGAGCTACGGCTATGTGACCTGTGGTGGCCATCTTGGGTCAACAGAGTCTATTTATGTCCCTGTCCCTGTCCCCAGGTTTTGGCAAATATTTTGTGAGTGGATAGTGTAGGGAGAAACACCCCGCCAACTAGCAGTAGGTAAAGGTTCCTGGCGAGGAGAGAAAGGTTAGGGCTTCACTCATTGGGAAAGAAGTCTTCCTTCTTGGAACCGGACCGGCCAGGCCGCACTTCACCCTCTAAACAGACCCTGTCGACACCTCTCCTCAGCCGCATCTGTGATTACGTTGAACTTTGAGTTATTTCCCAAAGCGATGCACCCCGCTAGAGTGTTTGTAAGGTTTGCATTCTGCTTAATTCAAATTTCAAGTTTTGCTGCAACAGTCATTGGATCCAGATATAGGCAAACGAGGTTACAAGTAAATCTCAAGTTGGCTAAAGTCGATATTGACCCAGATCCCACATGATTGGTGACCTCACTGACCAAACGGTAGGCTGAGGCTGGAAAGGCAGAGCCAAGCTTGACTTTTTTTAAAAAGTCATCATTTCCTTTTAACTTTAGTTATTTTTAGGCCTGGATCTGCTGATCATTTTAACGTATATTCACCGACCACTTTATTAGGTACACCTTGCTGGTTCCAAGAAAATCTCCCCCACACCATTACACCACCACCAACCTGAACTGTTGATACAAGGCAGGATGGATCCCCCACACCATGACACCACCACTACCAGCCTGAACCGCTGATACAAGGCAGGATGGATCCACCACCACCAGCCTGAACCGTTGATACAAGGCAGGATGGATCCACCACACCATGAGACCACCACCACCAGCCTGAACCGTTGATACAAGGCAAGATGGATCCACCAAACCATTACACCACCACCACCAGCCTGAACCATTGATACAAGGCAGGATGGATCCACCAAACCATTACACCACCACCACCAGCCTGAACCATTGATACAAGGCAGGATGGTTCCACCACACCATTACACCACCAACACCACCAGCCTGAACCATTGATACAAGGCAGGATGGATCCACCACACCATGAGACCACCATCACCAGCCTGAACCGTTGATACAAGGCAGGATGGATCCACCAAACCATTACACCACCACCAGCCTGAACCATTGATACAAGGCAGGATGGATCCACCACACCATGACACCACCAATACCACCAGCCTGAACCATTGATACAAGGCAGGATGAATCCCCCACACCATGAGACCACCACCACCAGCCTGAACCGTTGATACAAGGCAGGGTGGATCCACAACACCATAACACCACCAGCCTGAACCATTGATACTAGCACGATGGATCCACCACACCATGACATCACCACCACCACCAGTCTGAATTATTGATACAAGGGAGGATGGATACATGCTTTCATGTTGTTTACGCCAAATTCTGACCCTACCATCTGAATGTTGCAGCAACCAGTCTGCCCATTCTCCTGTGACCTTAACAAGGCATTTTCGTCCACACAACGGCCGCTTACTAGATATTTTCTCTTTTTCGGACCATTCTCTGTAAACCCTAGAGATGGTTGTGTGTGAAAATCCCAGTAGATCAGTTTTTAAAATACTCAGACCTGTTCATCTGGCACCAGCAACCATGCCACGTTCAAAGCCACTTAAATCCCCTTTCTACCCATTCTGTTCAATTTGAACTTCAGCAAGTCATCTTCACCACATCTAGATGCCTAAATACATTGAGTTGCTGCCATGCGATTGGTTGATTAGCAAATTGTGTTACCAAGCAATTGAACAGATGTACCTAATAAAATGTCCGGTGAGTGTATACTGAAGGTAATTAAGGTTTATGCAATAATTATTCATTTATCTTCTGTATACGAGAGCTGTAAGGTGTTATGGACTGTGTCTTATTGTTCACTATGAGGATTGTTTGTTTCGCATTTGTCAGAACAGGGAGCTCTTGTTGTTTTAATAAGTGCAGACTCTATTCTGTCTCCTAATTTGTGCATCAGCCACATCAATAGACTGCACAGCCGGGAGCCCCCATGACATGTATAGGAGCAATTAGAGCCTGAAACCATTTTCTATCTGCCGGTGTTTCCTTCTATGGATTGACTCTCCTTTCTCACACCTGGGGGAATTTCTGAATATTCCTACTGATAAATAGCACTCTGCGTGCCTGGACTCCGGATTATTTACTTAACGCGTTTCGTCGTTGTTTGCTTGAGTGATCCTTTTTGTTTCATTTTTCTGTTTTTTCCTTTTTCACTATTTGGTAGCACAAGGTTGTCAGTCATGCGGCTAGCGGACCACGTCCGGCCTTTATTATCACTTCCTGTATATTTATAGCAGGGATGCTGTTAGAAACCACAGGGCCCCATATAGCCAACCTGACAGCCCCCCCCCAAAAAAAAAAAACACAGATTACCATGCTTCATTTATGAATGAACACAGTGAGTTATTAGCACCAATCACTCATTGTGTTCATTTAGGCTTCATGTACACTGCAGCTGATAAACTGACGTTTAGGAGCTTTTCTGCCTTTTTTTCAGCAGCCCCTGAACTCTCCCTAATGTTCTCCTATGTGTCCATGTACACATCGTCGTTTACAGGCAGTTGAGTTTACAGTCCTTTACAGTCAGTTGAGTTTACGGTCGTTTACAGTCAGTTGAGTTTACGGTCGTTTACAGGCAGTTGAGTTTACGGTCGTTTACAGGCAGTTGAGTTTACAGTCCTTTACAGTCAGTTGAGTTTACGGTCGTTTACAGTCAGTTGAGTTTACGGTCGTTTACAGGCAGTTGAGTTTACGGTCGTTTACAGGCAGTTGAGTTTACGGTCGTTTACAGGCAGTTGAGGTTACAGTTGTTTACAGGCTGTTGATTTTACAGTCCTTTACGGTCAGTTGAGTTTACAGTCGTTTACAGGCAGTTGAGTTTACAGTCGTTTACAGGCAGTTGAGTTTACGGTCGTTTACAGACAGTTGAGTTTACAGTTGTTTACAGGCAGTTGAGTTTACAGTCCTTTACAGTCAGTTGAGTTTACAGTCGTTTACAGGCAGTTGAGTTTACGGTCGTTTACAGGCAGTTGAGTTTACGGTCGTTTACAGGCAGTTGAGTTTACGGTCGTTTACAGGCAGTTGAGTTTACAGTCGTTTACAGGCAGTTGAGTTTACAGTCGTTTACAGGCAGTTGAGCTTACAGTCGTTTACAGGCAGTTGAGTTTACGGTCGTTTTTTTGAATGCACTAAACTTGCGTTCAGGAGTAGATTTTATTAGCGTTTCAAACGCTTGTAAACGCGGCTAACCACGTTTATAAGTGCTTGTGTTTGGAAATTCTTTTTACTTTTCCATTTCCAGATGCTGTCCAGAGCCTTTTTTTCATCATGAAAAATGCATGCAAAGCGTTTTCCCGGTACTCCAATGGACCCGGTACACCATACTTTGAGGTTTCGCATGAAAAAAAATATGTTAGACACTGCTGCAATAATTTCTGCACAGAAATGAGCTGGAACACATCCAAACACCACAAAAAAAAAAAAGACAGCTAATCTCAACACATATTGCTCTCTCTGCTTCTGCTCTCTGTATTTCTCTCAAAATGTCTGAAATAGTTAATTTTTTACTGATTTTCAGTGCATTCTGGGCATTTGGGAAGGTCTCCTGAGGTTATCTTTAAAAAATGCTTCAAACGCAAATGCGCATAAACGCTCATAAATGCTCATAAACACGGTATGCAAACGCGGCTAAACAGGCGTTTTTGAACCTACGTTTTCCAGCAGTCAGTATCCATCGTTCAGAAGTGTCCCCTGTACATGGAGCCTTAGGAAAAGAATGTAAATCTACTCCTTAGGCTGGTAAATGTGACATATTTACTGGACCCTTGTAGCACCGCAGGTGGGTGGGGGTTTTGGGTGCGGAGGAGGGGCCCACCCATCACCCTCCCTGCCCACGTCAGATTCACCCAGCTGCCTGAACCCCCCACCGTACAGGAGGACTGGTGTACCCCCTTATCCATGGCCCTGCTTTACAGCATTGACCTATTAGGGGGTGTGTTACAGATTACAAATATGCATCAGTCTATACCTCTAAAAGAGCTTAGCATCCTAATGTACTGTATATATGTACTTACAGGCGTACCCCAGTTTATGAATTTAATGCGTTCTGCAGAACTTTTCGTATTGCGAAAAATTCGTAAACCGTTTTCCCGTAGGAATTCAGTGAAAACCAATTAATCCGTTCCGGAGGTCAGAAAAAAGTAAAAAATAAGTCTTTTATCTGTTCAAAACTGTATAAAGTGCACTTTAACCCCTTCCCGCCGGCACCTCCCGGCCCTTTAAGAGTTTCAGAAGCCGGGAGGCGGGGCGGGGTTCCGGGATCATGTGACCGCCGTGACACGTCGTCACGGCGGTCACATGATTAAGAAAGGTCCCGATCGAAAGAGCAGACCAGGACCTTTCCGTGAGTAGCGGACATGTGTGCTGGGAGCGCGCAGGGCGATCTCTCTCAGCACATATGTTTTTTTCTTACCTGAACGCAAATGTGCGGCCGCTCGGCGTCTAGGCCCAGACGCCGGGAGGCCGAATGTTTGTGTGTGGCCGGCGTGACGGGGTTAAAGGCATAAATACTGGACAGGGACATGATTAAAAATTCATTCATAAATGCACTGAAAACCAATTAATCCGTTTTCAGAAAAAAGTTAAAAAAAAGTATTTTATCTGTTCAAAACTCTTTATAAAGTGCACTTTAAAGGCATAAATACTGTACAGGGACATGATTTAAAAAAAAAAAAATGTGTAAATGAAAACCAATTAATCCGTTCGTATTGCGGAAAAAATCCGAGGCAAAAAAAATTGCGGAAAAAATCCGTAAACCGAGGCACTAATGACCTGCTAACCGACAAAGCAAATGGCCACTACTCAGTCCTCTGATCCTCCCATTGATTATACGATTCTTATATTCCACCCAGGGGTGGCCTGACAACTCATGGGGCCCCCAGGCAATATGGGATCATGGAGCCCCTGTGTCCTTGCCCAAACTCAAAAAAGCCTATGAAAAAGGTACCAGGGGCATCTCATGGGGCCCCCTACTGACCCCGGGCCCTCGGGCAGTGCCCGAGTTTCCAAATGGTCAGTCCACCCCTGGTTCCACCATAAATGGAAGGTAAGAATATTGCTTGATTCCCTCATCAACATAGTCAGTGTTGTGGGGGAATGTCTCCGGCAGGGGTGGGGAGGTGCAGATCGCCTTTCCGGTGGGCAGAAAAAAACGGTTACTGCTAGAGGATATAGTCGCTGGCAGTAATCGAATGTCAAAAAATCAGACAGACTGGTTGTACTCTAGTCGATCGATGGATTAACTTGGGTACTATGAGCCTGCCCATTCATGGATCAGGAAGACAGAAGTAACTCATACAATGAGGCAGTGGAGAGAAATGACAGGGGCGGACTGACAACTCATGGGGCCCCCGGGCAATAGGGGATCATGGGGCCCCTGTGTCCTTGCCCAAACTCAAAAAAGCCTATGAAAAAGGTACCAGGAGCATCTCATGGGGCCCCCTACTGACCCCGGCCCTCGGGCAGTGCCCGAGTTTCCAAATGGTTAGTCCGCCCCTGCTCTGGACTGAGACAAGTACACACTATAGAAGGATATGCTTTGTTCATATTTCATGTCTGAGCTTTACAACCACTTTAATATCTCCGCTCTGGTGACAAATTCGTTTTTTTTTTCCGTAATATCACTCACATACCTCCCATCTGTCACCCATCCTCCTACATAGTGGGGACCCCCATCTGTCAGCGTGATTACAAAGCCGGCCAAACACTCTATTATTACAGTATATACATATTATTATATACACATTCAACGTGCCCACGGTTGAAAGAATTTCCTTCCATTCCTAAACAAATGTATAGACGTTTCATTTTCAATTTTTGACCCTTTACAATCCTTTACAACGGTTAGCATCTCGGGCAATATTTCCAGGTCCTCTATTTGTGATCAGAAATGACTGAAGCCAAGCTGTCCAGGCCAGAATTAGCAGCGTCAGTATGCAGTATAAAGACTGACTATAATTCTGTGACTGTTTTATCTGCTTAAAATCAGTTTTACATTTTTATTTGTAAGAACATTATTTTGGTAGACAGTTTTTTGATACATTTTCTTCTTATATTTTTATTACAGGCTAACAAAAAGCCAAAAAAATATTAAAAGTTATATATTATGTGAATAAATTTCAAACTCAGCAACCAACTTTTGCAAAATCATTCTTGCGTATTAAAAAATAGGAACAACAGTTTATGATTCTAAAATCGGGATATTGATAGCTAAAGTGGTTGTAAACCTCGGACATGAAATATGATCAAAGCATATCCCTCTATAGCAGGGGCAGACTGACAACTCATGGGGCCCCCGGGCAATAGGGGATCATGGGGCCCCTGTGTCCTTGCCCAAACTCAAAAAAGCCTATGAAAGAGGTACCAGGGGCATCTCATGGGGCCCCCTACTGACCCCGGGCCCTCGGGCAGTGCCCGACTTTCCAAATGGTCAGTCCGCCCCTGCTCTATAGTGTGTACTTGTCTCAGTTAAGAGCACTAAGTGTTATTTCTGTCTGCTGCTTTGTACCTCTGCTATCAGCAGGAGTCACTTCTGACAAGTTTTCCTGACACCAAAAGAATAATGGTGACAGGGGAGAAGCTCTAGCACACAGCCTGTGATTGGCAACCTCAGCTCCATATATAGTGAATGCAGGGTCCATAGTTGCTGGGGGAGTCTGTTGTAGTGTGGGGGATCTATTGTTACTGAGGGTTGATGTTATGTTGTGGGTGGTACATTGTTGTGCGGGGATCTATTGTTTCTGCAGGGGATCTATTGTTGCTGTAGTGGGGTCTATCGTTTGGGGGGATATTCTTGCGGGGGTCCATTTTTACTGGGGGAGTCTATTGTGTGGGTGATCTATTGCTGGGGGTGTAGTTTTGTTGTGGTTGGTCCATTGTTGTTGTGTGGGGGGTCTATGGTTGCTGCAGGGGATCTTTTGTTAGTGGGGGCTATTCTTGTTGGGGTGGGGTCCATTGTTGCTGGGGGAGCCTATTGTTGTGTGGGTGATCTATTTTTGCTGGAGTGGGGTCTGCTGTTGGGGGGGACCTATTGTTGCTAGGGTGGGGTGTTTTGTTGCTGGGGGGATATATTGTTGCTAGCTGCAGGGAATCTATTTTCCAACTTTTCTTGTTGTTAACAAATTCCATACAAATTATTTAGCACCACAAAATGATACTTGGCTCTGTATTCTCTAAAAGGGGGCGGGGCTGGGAGATGGAAGGGGGTGGAACCAAGGAACAGTGCTCGGAGGGTTGGGGATGAGACAAGGGGGAACTCAGAATGGGGGAGTTCCTGCATCTATTCTTAGAAAAAAAGTCCTGGTATTCATGATGTGATAATAAATCCCTACTACAAAACAGAGCAGAGCTTGATGGTAGTCTAGTGCAGGGGTCTCCAAACCTTCTAAACAAAGGACCAGTTTACTATAGGGGACTGAAGTTGGTGTGAAGGGGAGGAATAATGCCCAATCATTGGTATAAGTGGGAGGAATAGTGCCCAATCATTGGTATAAGTGGGAGGAATAGTGCCCCATCATTGGTGTCAGTGGGAGAAATAATGCCCCATCATTGGTATCAGTGGGAGGAATAGTGCCCCATCATTGGTGTCAGTGGGAGGAATAGTGCCCAATCATTGGTATAAGTGGGAGGAATAGTGCCCAATCATTGGTGTCAGTGGGAGAAATAATGCCCCATCATTGGTATCAGTGGGAGGAATAGTGCCCCATCATTGGTGTCAGTGGGAGGAATAGTGCCCCATCATTGGTGTCAGTGGAATAGTGCCCCATCATTGGTGTCAGTGGAATAGTGCCCCATCATTGGTATTAGTGGGAGGAATAGTGCCCCATCATTGGTATCAGTGGGAGGAATAGTGTCCCATCATTGGTATCAGTGGGAGGAATAGTGCCCCATCATTGGTGTCAGTGGGAGGAATAGTGCCCCATCATTGGTATCAGTGGGAGGAATAGTGCCCCATCATTGGTATCAGTGGGAGGAATAGTGTCCTATCATTGGTATCAGTGGGAGGAATAATGCCCCATCATTGGTATCAGTGGGAGGAATAGTGTCCCATCATTGGTATCAGTGGGAGGAATAGTGCCCCATCATTGGTGTCAGTGGGAGGAATAGTGCCCCATCATTGGTATCAGTGGGAGGAATAGTGTCCTATCATTGGTATCAGTGGGAGGAATAATGCCCCATCATTGGTATCAGTGGGAGGAATAGTGTCCCATCATTGGTATCAGTGGGAGGAATAGTGCCCCATCATTGGTGTCAGTGGGAGGAATAGTGCCCCATCATTGGTATCAGTGGGAGGAATAGTGCCCCATCATTGGTATCAGTGGGAGGAATAGTGTCCTATCATTGGTATCAGTGGGAGGAATAATGCCCCATCATTGGTATCAGTGGGAGGAATAGTGTCCCATCATTGGTATCAGTGGGAGGAATAGTGCCCCATCATTGGTGTCAGTGGGAGGAATAGTGCCCCATCATTGGTATCAGTGGGAGGAATAGTGTCCTATCATTGGTATCAGTGGGAGGAATAGTGTCCCATCATTGGTGTCAGTGGGAGGAATAATGCCCCATCATTGGTATCAGTGGGAGGAATAGTGTCCCATCATTGGTGTCAGTGGGAGGAATAATGCCCCATCATTGGTATCAGTGGGAGGAATAGTGCCCCATCATTGGTATCAGTGGGAGGAATAGTGCCCCAAGGGTCGGATAAAGGCAAGCACAAGGCTGCATCCGGCCCCCGGGCTGCGATTTGGAGACCACTGGTCTAGTGCTTATAAAACTACAATATGTTGCTTTTCATATGCCAACTCATTTATTTTGCAGCCCAGGAACACTGGACCATTTGGACTGGCCAACATACATGGCATTGCTTAGATCTACTAGATTGTAAGCTCCCAGAATCAGGACCCTCCTTTCCCTCTTGTATTGAACTGTATTGTTGCTGTATTGTCTCCCGTTATATTGTAAAGTGCTGAGCAAACTGTTGGCGCCATATAAATCCTGTATAATAATAATATATAAATCCTGAAGAATAATAATAATCAGGCTAGTCCCAGAAGTGTGAGATGAGGACAGATTGGAGCAGGCTGGCTGCACATGGTGAATGAAGCCCAGGGATGTGCTTAGTAGCAGCTTTAGGAAGGACGGAAGCAGGGGCGAACTGACCATTCGGGTACTTGGGCACTGCCCGAGGGCCCGGGGTCAGTAGGGGGCCCCATAAGATGCCCCTGGTACCTTTCATAGGCTTTTTTGGCTGTGGTTTGAGTGTGGGTGAGGACACAGGGGCCCCATGATCCCCTATTGTCCGGGGGCCCCATGAGTTGTCAGTCCACCCCTGGATGGAAGTATGGAGCTGCTGTGCCCATCCCCTGATTGGCTGTGTGCTGCCCACGTCTGTACTCTGTCTGACTGCTGCTGATTATAGCAGCTCTTTCTCTCCCACGCTCATCTTCCCGTCAATATCACAGCCTCTTGTCCCTGCTTGCCTATTTAACCAATTTGTGTGTTTTACCTTCTCACAAAGGCCAAGGTGACGCGCGAAGAACAATTATTTACCAAGCGCGCTCTAGGCATTCATACCATGAGGATGCTATATTAAAACTAGAGAAAAGAAAGGAAAAATAACATGTAGACCAGGCAGAATTCTTTAATTCTTCCCTTTGAGCTCGAGTTCACAGATGTGCGGTGCGGCATATCGCATGTGATTGGCAACAGAAACTGCACCGCATTTGTATGCAAATCGCACCGTGTCCGCACTAAAAATGTGCAAGACCCTTTTTTTTGGTCCGCACTAGAATCGTGTCACATGGTTTTTCACATCCACGCGATCCGATTCTGCACATTGCACTGCGTTTTGCGGACCGATTTCAGGGTGCTGTTAATTTACCGTACACACACCCGCAGCGGTTCGCATGAACGGGTGCGTTTGTGATGCGGTGCGGAGTTCGTACAGAAACCGCTCCGAATTCCCCCACATAGTACATCCTCCTCCCATGCCCGTATCCAGGACTTCTCCATGGCTTCCCCCATCCCCTGGAACTCCCTACCCCAATCCATCAGACTATCACCTACTCTCCTCTCCTTTAGGTGCTTCCTGAAAACCCATCTCTTCAGGGAAGCCTACCCCGCCCTCAACTAATTGCCGATCTCCTCAACTCTTCTTACCACTCCATCCCCCACAGCTATTTCCTCCTGTACCACTGTCCCCTCCCTCCTAGATTGTAAGCTCCAAAGAGCAGGGCCCTCGAACCCCTCGTGTATTGTATTGTTACTGTACTGTCTCCCATTATAATGTACAGCGCTGAGCAAACTATTGGCGCTATAAAAATACTGTATAATAATAATAATAATGGAAGAAAAATATATTTGAAATTAACCTACCAGCATGTCTTTGGAGTGTGGGAGGAAACCGGAGTACCCGGAGGAAACCCACACAGGCACAGGGAGAACATGCAAACTCCAGGCAGGTGGTGCCGTGGTTGGGATTTGAACTAACAACCAAGGGTGCTCAAACTTTTGAAGAACAAGGTAGTGATTTGGTAACCAGTCGCGGGCCACGATTAAATGCAGTCAGAATTTCACATTTTTTATTTTGAATAGCATAATGACCATTTTCCTCCTGCAGCTTCTGAATGCCAATGGGAGGGAGAGGAGAAGCCACCTTTCAGCAGTTGCAGGAGGAGAATGGAGAGGATCTATTTCTATATATGCCGCACCTGTTGCCCCTACTGTCCAAGTGTAAAACAGAATGTGACAGGGAGGCAGAATATCATGTTTGCTTTGTTCTAACTTGCTGTCCACAGGGGCGGACTGACCATTTGGAAACTCGGGCACTGCCCGAGGACCCGGGGTCAGTAGGGGGCCCCATGAGATGCCCCTGGTACCATTCTCATAGGCTTTTTTGAGTTTGGGCAAGGACACAGGGGCCCTATGATCCCCTATTGCCCAGGGGCCCCATGAGTTGTCAGTCCGCCCCTGGCTGTCCATGAGCAAATAGCAGATGCACATGGTCAGAATAGCACCAGTTACACAGCTCCCGATGACTTATGAAGGTTGGTGCTTCCTGTGACCGTGTGTACAGTCTTGTGCTGCTATCTGTTGGCATGTTACAAAACTAATCTTTTTGATACCACTTTTAGTAGGGATTCCCTGAGACAGTAAAGTTATTTCGAGGGTTCCTCCATGTTGAAATGGTTGGTATAGACCAGCCTTCCTCAACCTTTTTGAGATAAAGGAACAAAACTTTTTGTCTTCAGGGAGCCCTGCTAATAATTACATTTACAGCTCACAGTACATTATTGTGATGGTCAGTGGGAAAAATGCTTCTTGCATTTGTGGTCATTGATAAGAATGACCCCCTTTCAGAAAGAAAATAAGACCATTGGTGTCAGTGGTTACTCATCTGAGAAGCAGAAATCTCTTATTGCTCAAGGAACCCCTAGCAACCTTATTGTGGTCATTGGGAAGAATTCCCCCTTACAGATAGCTAAAAAGACCATTGGTGTCAGTCAGTGCTTACTCATCTGAGAAGCAGAAATCTTATTCCCCAAGGAACCCCTAGCAACCTCTGGAGGAACCGTAGGAACCCTGGTTGGAAAACCCTGGTATAGACTAAACCAGAGGTCTCCAAACTTTTTAAACAAAGGGCCAGTTTACTGTACTTTAGGCTTTGGGGGGCCGGACTATGCCCAGTGGGAGTAAAAAAAAGCCCCAGCATCAGTTGAAGTAAACAAGGCTCTATCCTTAGTTTTAACTGGAGGAATAATGCCCCATCCTTGGTTTAGCTGGAGGAATAATGCCCCATCCTTGGGTTTAGCTGGAGGAATAATGCCCCATCCTTGGGTTCAGCTGGAGGAATAATGCCCCATCCTTGGGTTTAGCTGGAGGAATAATGCCCAATTGTTGGTTTTAGCGGGAGGAATAATGCCCCATCCTTGCTTTTAGTGGGAAGAATAATGCCCCATTGTTGGTTTTAGTGGGAGGAGTAATGCAGAAATCTTATTCCCCAAGGAACACCTATCAACCGCTAGAGGAACTGTAGGAACCCTGATTGGAAAACCCTGGTATAGACTAAATCAGGGGTCTCCAAACTTTTTAGACAAAGGGGCAGTTTACTGTCCTTTAGGCTTTGGGGGGCCGGACTGTACTCAGCGGGAGTAAAAAAAGTCCAAGCATCAGTTGAAGTAAACAATGCCCCATCCTTGGTTTTATTCCTCAAGGAACCCCTAGCAACCTCTGGAGGAACCATAGGAACCCTGGTTGGGAAACCCTGGTATAGACCAGGGGTGGACTGACTATTCGGGCACTAGAAGCAGAAATCTCTTATTGCTCAAGGAACCCCTAGCAACCTTATTGTGGTCATTGGGAAGAATTCCCCCTTACAGATAGCTAAAAAGACCATTGGTGTCAGTCAGTGCTTACTCATCTGAGAAGCAGAAATCTTATTCCCCAAGGAACCCCTAGCAACCTCTGGAGGAACCGTAGGAACCCTGGTTGGAAAACCCTGGTATAGACTAAACCAGGGGTCTCCAAACTTTTTAAACAAAGGGCCAGTTCACTGACCTTTAGGCTTTGGGGGGCCGAACTGTGCCCAGTGGGAGTAAAAAAAAGCCCCAACATCATTTGAAGTAAACAAGGCTCAATCCTTAGTTTTAGCTGGAGGAATAATGACCCATCCTTGGGTTTAGCTGGAGGAATAATGCCCCATTGTTGGTTTTAGTGGGAAGAATAATGCCCCATTGTTGGTTTTAGTGGGAGGAATAATGCAGAAATCTTATTCCCCAAGGAACCCCTAGCAACCTCTGGAGGAACCGTAGGAACCCTGGTTAGAAAACCCTGGTATAGACTAAACCAGAGGTCTCCAAACTTTTTAAACAAAGGGCCAGTTTACTGTACTTTAGGCTTTGGGGGGCCGGACTGTGCCCAGTGGGAGTAAAAAAAAGCCCCAGCATCAGTTGAAGTAAACAAGGCTCTATCCTTAGTTTTAGCTGGAGGAATAATGCCCCATCCTTGGGTTTAGCTGGAGGAATAATGCCCCATCCTTGGGTTTAGCTGGAGGAATAATACCCCATCCTTGGGTTCAGCTGGAGGAATAATGCCCCATCCTTGGGTTTAGCTGGAGGAATAATGCCCAATTGTTGGTTTTAGTGGGAGGAATAATGCCCCATCCTTGCTTTTAGTGGGAAGAATAATGCCCCATTGTTGGTTTTAGTGGGAGGAGTAATGCAGAAATCTTATTCCCCAAGGAACCCCTAGCAACCTCTGCAGGAACCGTAGGAACCCTGGTTAGAAAACTCTGGTATAGACTAAACCAGGGGTCTCCAAACTTTATAAACAAAGGTCCAGTTTACTGTCCTTTAGGCTTTGGGGGGCTGGACTGTGCCCAGTGAGAGTAAAATAAGCCCAAGCATCAGTTGAAGTAAACAATGCCCCATCCTTGGTTTTAGCGGGAGGAATAATGCCCCATCCTTGCTTTTAGTGTGAAGAATATTGCCCCATTGTTGGTTTTAGTGGAAGAAATAATGCAGAAATCTTATTTCCCAAGGAACACCTAGCAACCGCTAGAGGAACTGTAGGAACCCTGATTGGAAAACCCTGGTATAGACTAAATCAGGGGTCTCCAAACTTTTTAGACAAAGGGGCAGTTTACTGTCCTTTAGGCTTTGGGGGGCCAGACTGTACTCAGCGGGAGTAAAAAAAGTCCAAGCATCAGTTGAAGTAAACAATGCCCCATCCTTGGTTTTATTCCTCAAGGAACCCCTAGCAACCTCTGGAGGAACCATAGGAACCCTGGTTGGGAAACCCTGGTATAGACCAGGGGTGGACTGACTATTCGGGCACTAGAAGCAGAAATCTCTTATTGCTCAAGGAACCCCTAGCAACCTTATTGTGGTCATTGGGAAGAATTCCCCCTTACAGATAGCTAAAAAGACCATTGGTGTCAGTCAGTGCTTACTCATCTGAGAAGCAGAAATCTTATTCCCCAAGGAACCCCTAGCAACCTCTGGAGGAACCGTAGGAACCCTGGTTGGAAAACCCTGGTATAGACTAAACCAGGGGTCTCCAAACTTTTTAAACAAAGGGCCAGTTCACTGACCTTTAGGCTTTGGGGGGCCGAACTGTGCCCAGTGGGAGTAAAAAAAAGCCCCAACATCATTTGAAGTAAACAAGGCTCAATCCTTAGTTTTAGCTGGAGGAATAATGACCCATCCTTGGGTTTAGCTGGAGGAATAATGCCCCATTGTTGGTTTTAGTGGGAAGAATAATGCCCCATTGTTGGTTTTAGTGGGAGGAATAATGCAGAAATCTTATTCCCCAAGGAACCCCTAGCAACCTCTGGAGGAACCGTAGGAACCCTGGTTAGAAAACCCTGGTATAGACTAAACCAGAGGTCTCCAAACTTTTTAAACAAAGGGCCAGTTTACTGTACTTTAGGCTTTGGGGGGCCGGACTATGCCCAGTGGGAGTAAAAAAAAGCCCCAGCATCAGTTGAAGTAAACAAGGCTCTATCCTTAGTTTTAGCTGGAGGAATAATGCCCCATCCTTGGGTTTAGCTGGAGGAATAATGCCCCATCCTTGGGTTTAGCTGGAGGAATAATGCCCCATCCTTGGGTTCAGCTGGAGGAATAATGCCCCATCCTTGGGTTTAGCTGGAGGAATAATGCCCAATTGTTGGTTTTAGTGGGAGGAATAATGCCCCATCCTTGCTTTTAGTGGGAAGAATAATGCCCCATTGTTGGTTTTAGTGGGAGGAGTAATGCAGAAATCTTATTCCCCAAGGAACCCCTAGCAACCTCTGCAGGAACCGTAGGAACCCTGGTTAGAAAACTCTGGTATAGACTAAACCAGGGGTCTCCAAACTTTATAAACAAAGGTCCAGTTTACTGTCCTTTAGGCTTTGGGGGGCTGGACTGTGCCCAGTGAGAGTAAAATAAGCCCAAGCATCAGTTGAAGTAAACAATGCCCCATCCTTGGTTTTAGCGGGAGGAATAATGCCCCATCCTTGCTTTTAGTGTGAAGAATATTGCCCCATTGTTGGTTTTAGTGGAAGAAATAATGCAGAAATCTTATTTCCCAAGGAACACCTAGCAACCGCTAGAGGAACTGTAGGAACCCTGATTGGAAAACCCTGGTATAGACTAAATCAGGGGTCTCCAAACTTTTTAGACAAAGGGGCAGTTTACTGTCCTTTAGGCTTTGGGGGGCCGGACTGTACTCAGCGGGAGTAAAAAAAGTCCAAGCATCAGTTGAAGTAAACAATGCCCCATCCTTGGTTTTATTCCTCAAGGAACCCCTAGCAACCTCTGGAGGAACCATAGGAACCCTGGTTGGGAAACCCTGGTATAGACCAGGGGTGGACTGACTATTCGGGCACTAGAAGCAGAAATCTCTTATTGCTCAAGGAACCCCTAGCAACCTTATTGTGGTCATTGGGAAGAATTCCCCCTTACAGATAGCTAAAAAGACCATTGGTGTCAGTCAGTGCTTACTCATCTGAGAAGCAGAAATCTTATTCCCCAAGGAACCCCTAGCAACCTCTGGAGGAACCGTAGGAACCCTGGTTGGAAAACCCTGGTATAGACTAAACCAGGGGTCTCCAAACTTTTTAAACAAAGGGCCAGTTCACTGACCTTTAGGCTTTGGGGGGCCGAACTGTGCCCAGTGGGAGTAAAAAAAAGCCCCAACATCATTTGAAGTAAACAAGGCTCAATCCTTAGTTTTAGCTGGAGGAATAATGACCCATCCTTGGGTTTAGCTGGAGGAATAATGCCCCATTGTTGGTTTTAGTGGGAAGAATAATGCCCCATTGTTGGTTTTAGTGGGAGGAATAATGCAGAAATCTTATTCCCCAAGGAACCCCTAGCAACCTCTGGAGGAACCGTAGGAACCCTGGTTAGAAAACCCTGGTATAGACTAAACCAGAGGTCTCCAAACTTTTTAAACAAAGGGCCAGTTTACTGTACTTTAGGCTTTGGGGGGCCGGACTGTGCCCAGTGGGAGTAAAAAAAAGCCCCAGCATCAGTTGAAGTAAACAAGGCTCTATCCTTAGTTTTAGCTGGAGGAATAATGCCCCATCCTTGGGTTTAGCTGGAGGAATAATGCCCCATCCTTGGGTTTAGCTGGAGGAATAATGCCCCATCCTTGGGTTCAGCTGGAGGAATAATGCCCCATCCTTGGGTTTAGCTGGAGGAATAATGCCCAATTGTTGGTTTTAGTGGGAGGAATAATGCCCCATCCTTGCTTTTAGTGGGAAGAATAATGCCCCATTGTTGGTTTTAGTGGGAGGAGTAATGCAGAAATCTTATTCCCCAAGGAACCCCTAGCAACCTCTGCAGGAACCGTAGGAACCCTGGTTAGAAAACTCTGGTATAGACTAAACCAGGGGTCTCCAAACTTTATAAACAAAGGTCCAGTTTACTGTCCTTTAGGCTTTGGGGGGCTGGACTGTGCCCAGTGAGAGTAAAATAAGCCCAAGCATCAGTTGAAGTAAACAATGCCCCATCCTTGGTTTTAGCGGGAGGAATAATGCCCCATCCTTGCTTTTAGTGTGAAGAATATTGCCCCATTGTTGGTTTTAGTGGAAGAAATAATGCAGAAATCTTATTTCCCAAGGAACACCTAGCAACCGCTAGAGGAACTGTAGGAACCCTGATTGGAAAACCCTGGTATAGACTAAATCAGGGGTCTCCAAACTTTTTAGACAAAGGGGCAGTTTACTGTCCTTTAGGCTTTGGGGGGCCGGACTGTGCTCAGCGGGAGTAAAAAAAAGTCCAAGCATCAGTTGAAGCAAACAATGCCCCATCCTTGGTTTTATTCTTCAAGGAACCCCTAGCAACCTCTGGAGGAACCATAGGAACCCTGGTTGGGAAACTCTGGTATAGACCAGGGGTGGACTGACTATTCGGGCACTAGAAGCAGAAATCTCTTATTGCTCAAGGAACCCCTAGCAACCTTATTGTGGTTATTGGGAAGAATTCCCCCTTACAGATAGCTAAAAAGACCATTGGTGTCAGTCAGTGCTTACTCATCTGAGAAGCAGAAATCTTATTCCCCAAGGAACCCCTAGCAACCTCTGGAGGAACCGTAGGAACCCTGGTTGGAAAACCCTGGTATAGACTAAACCAAGGGTCTCCAAACGTTTTAAACAAAGGGCCAGTTCACTGACCTTTAGGCTTTGGGGGGCCGAACTGTGCCCAGTGGGAGTAAAAAAAAGCCCCAACATCATTTGAAGTAAACAAGGCTCAATCCTTAGTTTTAGCTGGAGGAATAATGACCCATCCTTGGGTTTAGCTGGAGGAATAATGCCCCATTGTTGGTTTTAGTGGGAAGAATAATGCCCCATTGTTGGTTTTAGTGGGAGGAATAATGCAGAAATCTTATTCCCCAAGGAACCCCTAGCAACCTCTGGAGGAACCGTAGGAACCCTGGTTAGAAAACCCTGGTATAGACTAAACCAGAGGTCTCCAAACTTTTTAAACAAAGGGCCAGTTTACTGTACTTTAGGCTTTGGGGGGCCGGACTGTGCCCAGTGGGAGTAAAAAAAAGCCCCAGCATCAGTTGAAGTAAACAAGGCTCTATCCTTAGTTTTAGCTGGAGGAATAATGCCCCATCCTTGGGTTTAGCTGGAGGAATAATGCCCCATCCTTGGGTTTAGCTGGAGGAATAATACCCCATCCGTGGGTTCAGCTGGAGGAATAATGCCCCATCCTTGGGTTTAGCTGGAGGAATAATGCCCAATTGTTGGTTTTAGTGGGAGGAATAATGCCCCATCCTTGCTTTTAGTGGGAAGAATAATGCCCCATTGTTGGTTTTAGTGGGAGGAGTAATGCAGAAATCTTATTCCCCAAGGAACCCCTAGCAACCTCTGCAGGAACCGTAGGAACCCTGGTTAGAAAACTCTGGTATAGACTAAACCAGGGGTCTCCAAACTTTATAAACAAAGGTCCAGTTTACTGTCCTTTAGGCTTTGGGGGGCTGGACTGTGCCCAGTGAGAGTAAAATAAGCCCAAGCATCAGTTGAAGTAAACAATGCCCCATCCTTGGTTTTAGCGGGAGGAATAATGCCCCATCCTTGCTTTTAGTGTGAAGAATATTGCCCCATTGTTGGTTTTAGTGGAAGAAATAATGCAGAAATCTTAATTCCCAAGGAACACCTAGCAACCGCTAGAGGAACTGTAGGAACCCTGATTGGAAAACCCTGGTATAGACTAAATCAGGGGTCTCCAAACTTTTTAGACAAAGGGGCAGTTTACTGTCCTTTAGGCTTTGGGGGGCCGGACTGTGCTCAGCGGGAGTAAAATAAGCCCAAGCATCAGTTGAAGTAAACAATGCCCCATCCTTGGTTTTAGCGGGAGGAATAATGCCCCATCCTTGGTTTTAGCGGGAGGAATAATGCCCCATCCTTACTTTTAGTGGGAGGAATAATGCCCCATTGTTGGTTTTAGTGGGAGGAATAATGCAGAAATCTTATTCCTCAAGGAACCCCTAGCAACCTCTGGAGGAACCATAGGAACCCTGGTTGGGAAACCCTGGTATAGACCAGGGGTGGACTGACTATTCGGGCACTTAGGCACTGCCCGAGGGCCCTGGGCCAGTAGGGGGTCCCATGAGATGCCCCTGGTACCTTTCATAGGCTTTTTTGGGTGTGGTTTGAGTGTGGGCGAGGACACAGGGGCCCCATGAGTTGTCAGTACGCCCCTGGTATAGACTAAACCAGGGGTCTCCAAACTTTTTAGACAAAGGGCCAGTTTACTGTCTTTTAGGCTTTGGGGGGCCAGACTGTGCCCAGTGGGAGTAAAAGAAAGCCTCAGTTGAAGTAAACAATGCCCCATCTTTGGTTTTAGCGGGAAGAATAATGCCCCATCCTTGCTTTTAGTGGGAGGAATAATGCCCCATTGTTGGCTTTCAAGGGAGGAATAGTGCCCTAACACTAGTGTCTCTTGGTCAAATAGTGCTCCATCGTTGGTGCTCATGGGGGCAATGGTGCTCCATCTTTGGTATCTGTGGGAGGAATGGTCCCCCATTATTGGTGTCAGTGCATGGAAGGGTGCCCCAAGGGCCAGATAAAGGCAAGCAAAGTGCCACATCCAGCCCATGGGCCACAGTTTGGAGACCACTGGACTAAACTTATTAGGATAAAGAAGGTCTAATGAGGCTTATGTGTAACTTTTTGAATTATTTCACGTACTTTAGCGTTCTAAACGTTAGAGTGCCATCTTCTCGCATCTCTTTCCTCAATTCCCCTGAGCATATGCATATCAAAGCACATCAGATGTTGTCGATAGACACTTTCATAAACTGTCCTAGTTTGCTGATAAAAGAGCTTTTCTAGTTGGCCATGCAATTACTAGACTGTAATCTATCATTTGCACTCATATGCCAACAGTTATCCGCATTAATTGAACTACCATTAAAGCTGACTTATCAGCCCTAATAATTGTAATTACCTCTAGGCTTAAATTATGTTTAGACTTTTTTCTGTTATCTTTTCAACTGATTTGAAATGTAGTAAGAAATACATTCAGTGGAAGAGCAATTTTTTGCTGGTAGCTCTCAAGTGATAGACGACAGCTGCAAAAAAAACAAAAATCCATATTATCGTTCTCGGAGACTCTGCAATGTGTCTGAAAAGCTCAGAACTGATTGCCTTTTTCCTACAGATAAGACAAGGTACTGTTCACAGGTACTCTCCATTTAATTACTGCCATATCAGTAGAGTGGCCACAGCTTCTAGCAAGGCAGTGATCCAGACAAGCACAGACAGTCTGTTGCCAGCAGTTGTTCTTGCCTTTCTATATGGTAGCCCTTGAAGGATCAGTCCACCTAAGAGTGATAGCAGAAATAGACAGCCGGCAATTCTGTCTCAAACAGGGGTGGACTGACCATTTGGAAACTCAGGCACTGCCTAAGCGCCCGGGGTCAGTAGGGGGTCCCATGAGATGCCCCTGGTACCTTTTTCATAGGCTTTTTTGAGTTTGGGCAAGGACACAGGGGCCCCATGATCCCCTATTGCCCGGGGGCCCCATGAGTTGTCAGTCCGCCCCTGGTCTCAAATCTTTGTTCGCTACAGGATGAATACAAGGTACAAAGGCGTACGTGCTTTGGCCCACAGCCTCCTAGGCCAGGGGTTTCCAAACTTCCTAAACAAAGGGCCAGTTTACTGTCCTTCAAACTTTAGGAGGGCATAGAAAATGTCTTGGTGTCAGTGGGAGTAGTGTCCCCTTTTTGGTATTAAGGTTGAGGAATAGTGCCCCATTGTTGGTGTCAGTGGGAGAAATAGTGCCCCATTGTTGGTGTCAGTGGGAGAAATAGTGCCCCATTGTTGGTGTCAGTGGGAGAAATAGTGCCCCATTTTTGGTGTCAGTGGGAGGAATAGTGTCCCATTGTTTGTGTCAGTGGGAGGAATAGTGTCCCATTATTAGTTTCAGTGGGAAAAATAGTGCCCCATTGTTGGTGTCAGTGGGAAGAATAGTTCCCCAGTGTTGGTGTCAGTGGGAGGAATAGTGTCCCATTGTTTGTCAGTGGGAAGAATAATGCCCCAGTGTTGGTGTCAGTGGAAAGAATAAAGCCCCATCATTGGTGTTACTGGGAAAAATAGTTCCCTATCATTGGTGACTGTGGGAGGAATAGTGCCCCATTGTTGGTGTCAGTGGGAGAAATAGTGCCCCATTGTTGGTGTCAGTGGGAGGAATAGTGCCCCATTGTTGGTGTCAGTGGGAGGAATAGTGTCCCATTGTTTGTGTCAGTGGGAGGAATAGTGTCCCGTTATTAGTTTCAGTGGGAGAAATAGTGCCCCATTGTTGGTGTCAGTGGGAAGAATAGTTCCCCAGTGTTGGTGTCAGTGAGAGGAATAGTGCCCCATTGTTGGTGTCAGTGGGAGGAAAAGTGCCCCATCATAGGTGTCTGTGGGAGGAATAGTGCCCCATTGCAGGTGTCAGAGGCAGGAACTATGCTCTAATGTTGCTGACAGAGAGGGAATAATGGCTCAAGGGCAGATAGAAGCAAGCAAAGGGCCGTATCTGACTCTGGAGCCGCAATTTGGAGACCACTGCCCTAGACCATACCATCCATATATACAACCCTCCACCAACGGCAAACAGGTACAAAAAATTATGTTAATTAAAACCAATCCATCAATAGTAGGAATAAAAGGGTAGGCGTAAAAAAACAGGGTTTATATTTATAGGAAACTGTATACATATGTCCTTGCATCGATCCTTGGTATTCTCATAGATTTGTGGTTTGAATTGGGTCAACACCTATCATTCATGATGTGCTTGTGATGCCACCTATTGATGGCAATACCCAGGATGATGGGATATGAGTTTTTATAGCATCATATGCCGATTCTTGCAGCACAGTGGCTAGGTGGTTAGCACTTCCACCTGGCAGTACTAGGGTCATTGGTTCAAATCCCAACCATGGCACCACCTGCCTGGAGTTTGCATGTTCTCCCTGTGCCTGCGTGGGTTTTCTCCGGGTACTCCGCTTTCTTCCCACACTCCAAAGACATGCTGGTAGGTGAACTGGATCCTGTCTAAATTGTTCCTAGTATGTGTATGTATGAATGTGAGTTAAGGACCTTAGATTGTACGCCCCTTGAGGGTTAGGGACTGATGTGAATGTACAATATATATGTAAAGTGCTGCGTAAATTGGCCCTAGTATGTGTATGTATGAATGTAAGTTAGGGACCTTAGATTGTACTCCCCTTGAGGGTTAGGGACTGATGTGAATGTACAATATATATGTAAAGTGCTGCATAAATTGGCCCTAGTATGTGTATGTATGGAGTTTGCATGTTCTCCCTGTGCCTGTGTGGGTTTGCTCCAGGTGCCCTGGTTTCCTCCCACATCCCAAAGACATGCAGGTAGGTTAATTGGCTCCTGTCTAAATTGTCCCTAGTATGTGTATGTATGAATGTGAGTGAGGGACCTTAGATTGTACGCCCCTTGAGGGTTAGGGACTGATGTGAATGTACAATATATATGTAAAGCGCTGCGTAAATTGATGGTGTTATATAAGTACCTGAAATAAATAATAAATAATATTTCTTTTTGTATGTTCTGTATGTTTTGCTTTATTTATTTTGTCACATCTATAGCCTTTAATATATGATATTCCATTCCACATATATTTGCCACTTTTTCTCCCTGTTTTTTTATGCATGCCCTTTTATTTCTACTATTTGATTGATTGGTTTTAATTACTTTAATTTTTTTTACCTGCATACTGTGGGTGGAGGGTTGTATATATGGATGCTATGGACTAGAGAAGGGATACCTTGGGCGTTTTAATCCGATCTGCTTTTTTGTCTGACTCCTTTGACCTATAAGGACCATCACCACCTGAATCCTACACAAGACTAGGGTTAAATTTAAACATAATGCACTAAAGGAGACAACATTGGGAGAAGCAAGTACGGCAGCCACCCCACCCTCCTTCTCCATAGCATTTGCTTACTATTCCAAATGCCGGTTTATTGTAGGTTGGCCTCAGATGTTGGAGAACAATCAGATGTTCCTGAGTGTTGTTAAGCTTGTTGTTAATGCTTTAACCCCTCGCCCTCCTGAGGATTTACCCCCCTTAATGACCACGCCTCTTTTTGCTACTCGGCACTGCACTAATTCAACTGATAATTGCGCGGTCATGCAATGCTGCACCCAAACAAAATTTATGTCCTTTTTTTCACACAAATAGAGCTTTCTTTCGGTGTAATTTGATCACCTGTGCGCTTTTTATTTTTCACGCTATAAACAAAAAAAAGCCAAAAATTTTGAAGAAAAACAATATTTTTTACTTTCAGCTATAAAAAATATATAGTAAACTCAAAGTTGGTTATAAATTTAGGCCAAAATGTATTCTGCTCCATGTTTTTGGTAAAAGAAATCCCAATAAGTGTATATTGATTGCTTTGTGTGGAAGTTATAGCGTCTACAAACTATGGTATAGATACTGCAATTTACGCCATTTTTCTGCTATACAGCACTGCGCTAGTTTAACAGACAATTGCGCGGTCATGCAATATGGTACATAAATGAACTTTACATCCTTTTTTTCCCCACAAATTGAGCTTTCTTTCGGTGGTATTTGATTGTCTGTGCGGTTTTTATTTTTTGCGCTATAAAAAAAAAAGTCTGACAATTTTGAGGAAAAAAAAAACAATATTTTGGACTTTTTGCTATAAAACATGTCCAGTAAAAAAAAATGCAAAAATCAAAATTAGTCATAAATTTCTGCCAAAATGCATTCTGCGACATGTCTTTGCTAAAAAAAAAAACCAATACGTGTAAATTAATTGGTTTACGTGAAAGTTATAGCGTTTACAAATGGCGGGAAAGATACTGGGATTTTTAGGGTTTTTTTTATACTAATAATGGCGGCGATCAGGGACTTATGGCAGCGACCAGCGACTTATGGCGGGACTGCGGCGGACATTCTGACATTGGGGGGTACTGGCTTGGGGTCACTGACATCCCCAAAAACACTAATACAGTGATCAGTGCAAAAAAAAAAAAAACTGACACTGTACTAATGGCACTGGGGAGGAAGGGGTTAACTTTATTTTGCAGGGAAGGGTTATAGGAGTGAGGGGAGTGTTTTACTAGGGGGCGGGGGTGTGTGCTGGACGGGACAAGGCTGATCGAGAAAGAGAAACTGTTCTTTCTCGATCAGCTCATCCTCGAGCTGACAGGGAAGTGACAGACAGCACAGCTACTGCAGCTGTGCTATCTGTCACTGTTTGCCGCCGATCGCCGGGAGATAGCCGCTAAGGAGCGACTGTGACCCGGCGACTGACATCTGCGGCGGTGATCAGCGGGACAAATAGGGCGGCGGCGCACCTCGCGCTCGCCCCCTATTTGTTTACAAAACACACTTTTTAAAAACATGGTTTTGCCTGTGAGTGCCGCCCTGCCGCCGTATATGTACAGTGGCTGGGCGGCATGCGGTTAAAAAAGTCCTGGATTCTTTCTTGGATACACAGAATATAACTGGATATAACATTTATAGGTAAAGTTGATCCAGGGAATATCCGGTTGCCTCTCGAGGGATCAGGAAGGAATTTTTTCCCCTGCAGGAGCAAATTGGATCGTGCTTTGCTGATTTTTTTGCCTTCCTCTGGATCAACTGAGGGTGTTGGATTATAACTTTTTTTTTTTATATGGTTTAACTGGATGGGCTTTTGTCTTTTTTCAGCCAGACTAACTAGGCAAGTATAGGTAAGCTGACTGCATTGGCACATGCTAAAGGTCATCCTCCCAATAGAACTGATCCTTGGTGTAACATTAGTTGATGAACAGAAATTATCCAACCTAGCCAATAGGCACAGTTAGGGTTGCCTGCAAAGGTCTGAAAGCTTCCAATGATCTTTCTAATCACAAAATTCTGCTGTATAATATATATGGACATGCAGAAGTATATTTCAGGGATAGGGCTGATATTGCAGGATACATGATTACAGCCAATGGTTTTGTTTTAATGTGCACTTTGATTTTGATTTTGTCCCATAATGAGGAAAGAAAAGCGGTTGGTGGCAAATTCCAAGGTCATTTTCTCCTAGCTCCGTGAGCTTTCACATCCAGGACTGCCTCGGCGGCAGGGGCGGACTGACAACTCATGGGGCCCCTGGGCAATAGGGGATCATGGGGCCCCTGTGTCCTTGCCCAAACTCAAAATAGCCTATGAAAAAGGTACCAGGGGCATCTCATGGGGCCCCCTACTGACCCCGGGCCCTCGGGCAGTGCCCGAGTTTCCAAATGGTCAGTCCGCCCCTGCTCGGCGGTTGAAATTTCTTAAAAAAATCTCCCCTGAAGAAGCCTGTGAGGGCGAAACATGTAGGGAGTAACTACAATTACCTAACCAAGTTTGAATCTCAGTTTTACCCTTAGTACTGAAATTGTCTTTATGTTTCTGTATTTTTTCCTTTCTTGTTGTGTTTTTTACAAAAATGCAAAATAAACATTATCTAACTTTTTAATATGTTTAGTATTCATGTCCATGCACCCTGAAAGTCCCATCTTCTCTATTGAATATTTGCAATTTTAAGGGATGTGGTGCAATAATCATATCTAGTCGCCCGCTCGCCACTTCACTGTTACTACAAATTCCAACCCAGCCAACCATTCATTAGGAGTCTCTGCTTTGATGTTAAAACATTTAATATTTGCCTGATCATCAAAATAATTGTATGAAGAAGTTGAAAAACTAGAATTCTTTTCTTATTGACCTTGATATCTGCTTTTCTGTATTTTTTTTTTCCCAGCCATGCTACCAGAAAGTGAAGAAGTGGGTTGAGAGTAATATTTCCTCGGTGGGGATCTTTGGCATTTGCATTCTTGTTGTACAGGTGAGTTCTTCTATAAAGATTGCAATGTGAAGTGAAATGAAGCATTCTGAAAGTACAGAGTTAAATCCAGGTGACAACATGGACAATTTGCTTAATCTGACATATTTCACGTAAATACAGATGGACTGACAAAACATGGGTTGCATCTTTCCATTCAGATCTGCTGCTCCTTGGCAGACTGTGCATAATTCAGCTTATATTATAGCCACTCGGATATTTCCTGACACTCACAAGCCCATCAATTTACTTACTGGTCTGTAATAATGCAAGTTAAAGGAAATCTGTCATGGGAAAAATAAGGAGGCTGCCATTGCTAGGTTCCTTCTAAAACTCACTGATATTGAGCAAGCATGCAGAAACTGAGGAGATATTGAAGCCCAGTCTTTTGATTGTCCAACTTTTATTGAAGTGTTGGATTAGCATGGCAGCCAGGCAAGGGGTGTTCAGGCAAATAAACCAATCCTTTGTTTAATTTGGTTACAAATGACAAAAGAAAATCATATATGGTGACATACAGCTGGTAAAAATACCTAATTCTGGATAATCAGCTTTCTGTAATCCTCTAGATAGCAGGAATGGGAGGGGCAGCATTAAAAGCCAATAGGACAAATGCATTGGGTAGTGGTGTGTATGTATCAATGAATACTTCCTAAGAAAAAGAGAGAGCAAAGTGCTAATCTCATTGGTGTTCTGCTCCTCCTTCAATGTCCAGTCAAAGGCCAAGGTTAGTCGTAGACCAAGCTATAAGGTGTATCTGCTGTATAGCCTGAAGAGAGGTGTCAGTGTGCAGGACCTAGCTATATGGTCTAGATGAGTGGTCTCCTAACTGTGGCCCGTGGGCTGAATGTGGCCCTTTGCTTGCCTTTCTCTGGTCCTTGGGACACTATTCCTTCAACTGACACCAACAAGGAGGAACCATTCATTCCACTGAATACAACAGTGCGGAACTGTTCCTTTCACTGACACCAACAACGTGGCAATTTTCCTTCCAATGACACCAATGATGAGGCACTATTCCTCCCACTGAAACAAGCAATGGGGCATATTTCCTCCCACCGATGTAAAAAATTAGGCACTATTCCTCTAATTGATACCGATGTTGGGGGCACTATTCCTCCCACTAATGCCAATGATGGGGCACTTTTCCTCCACTGATACCAATGATGGGGCACTATTCCTCCCACTAATGCCAATGATGGCGCACTATTCCTCCTACTGATACCAATGATGGGGCACTATTCCTCCCACTAATGCCAATGATGGGGCACTTTTCCTCCCACTGATACCAATGATGGGGCACTATTCCTCCCACTAATGCCAATGATGGGGCACTATTCCTCCCACTGATACCAATGATGGGGCACTATTCCTCCCACTAATGCCAATTATGGGGCACTATTCCTCCCACTGATACCAATGATGGGGCACTATTCCTCCCACTAATGCCAATGATGGGGCACTATTCCTCCCACTGATACCAATGATGGGGAACTATTCCTCCCACTGATACCAATGATGGGGCACTATTCCTCCCACTAATACCAATGATGGGGCACTATTCCTCCCACTAATGCCAATGATGGGGCACTATTCCTCCCACTGATACCAATGATGGGGCACTATTCCTCCCACTAATGCCAATGATGGGGCACTATTCCTCCCACTGATACCAATGATGGGGCACTATTCCTCCCACTGATACCAATGATGGGGGCACTATTCCTCCCACTAATGCCAATGATGGGGCACTATTCCTCCTACTGATACCAATGATGGGGCACTATTCCTCCCACTAATGCCAATGATGGAGCACTATTCCTCCCACTAATGCCAACGATGGGGCACTATTCCTCCCACTGATACCAATGATGGGGCACTATTCCTCCCACTGACACCAATGACGGGGCACTATTCCTCCCACTAATACCAATGATGGGGCACTATTCCTCCCACTAATGCCAATGATGGGGCACTATTCCTCCCACTAATGCCAATGATGGGGCACTATTCCTCCCACTGATACCAATGATGGGGCACTATTCCTCCCACTAATGCCAATGATGGGGCACTATTCCTCCCACTAATGCCAATGATGGGGCACTATTCCTCCCACTAATGCCAATGATGGGGCACTATTCATCCCACTGATACCAATGATGGGGCACTATTCCTCCCACTAATGCCAATGATGGGGCACTATTCCTCCCACTGATACCAATGATGGGGCACTATTCCTCCCACTGATACCAATGATGGGGCACTATTCCTCCTTCTACTGACTATGGGCACTATGTAATTTTCTTACTTCCACTGACACTGGGGCATTTTCTACTCCCAATGGCCACTCTGACCCCCAAAAAATTGAAAGCCAGTCAACTGGCCCTTTGTTTAGAAAGTCTGGAGACCCCTTGTCTAGATCACGAGACTTATTGACAAATTATGAAAAATTTAGCAGGTAAACAAGTTTGTATACATGCATTTCAACTGTGTATTAAGCTGTTTTATTAATATTTAAAAGATAAGGACACCATTGTACATAAATATCTATTCCCCTTACACTCGGAATCTTGAGCCAAATTCTAATAGCAACCACAGTTTGAAGGAAAGAAAATCGCTTGATTCCCTAATCAGCACTGATGGTGTGACATTGACCCTCCAGTGGGGCTAGTGTGTTCTCCTTGTGGGGAGGGGGGCGGGGGTAGCCGTCCCTGCAAGGAGAACATTGCTAATGGCTATAGCCGCTGGCAATAGCCGCATGAAAAATCTGACAGGTTGGTTGTACCCAAGTCATACAACGAACGATTTGAGGTACAATCAGCATGCCCCCCTACTGAACCGGCCAAGATTCGAACCTTCTATGGCCGGCTTTAGGCACTTCCCTGATTACATGTGAAAGCACAGAGGCTTGTCAAGGCAGCTTTTATGAGCGTGGTCCCTCACTTTGAACTTATATACCAACTGTTGGACCTATACAGCATAGTAATGCTGGAGCTATGTGATGTCATTAGTACTTTTTAATGTACAATCGCTGTTGTACGTGTAACTCTTTTGAGTTTTCCCTTTGTGCAAGTTTTTATACTTTTTGCTGTACTGCGTACTTAGAATCACAGACTGGAAGTTAATCTTTTTGTTGTTCTTTCCTTTGTTAGGTGTTCGGCCTGATCTTCTCCATGCTGATGTACTGCCAAGTCCTCAAGGCAGAAAAGTATTATGAGTAATCCCAGATGTTTGCAAGATCTTAAGATGATCCAGAGGCTGATGTTCCACATCTCTGTTCAGCTGGATCAAAGACTGTTTCTTCATGCTTCTCGGGCCATGCAAGGCTGTTCTCGGCTGCACTTCTCTGTATAGGAACCCGCGTCCGTTTCTGTTCATCTTACCTGCTGACTGAACCATTACATGAAAGTATCTCCTGTATAAGGAGACCTATATTGCTGACTATATCATAGCAGCTTTTGTAAGGCAGCTTCCATATCTATACAAAGCCTTTAAATTCTGCTCATAGATGAAGAATAAGAAGAGACTTTTTTTTTTTTTTAAGCAACAAAGCCATTTATTGAAGTTTGACCAGATGGAACCATTGCAATCTGAAGACATCCTAGAATGATATGCATAGCTCTGCCAAGCACATGCCTCACGAGGTTTGCTAGACATAGCACAATGCTTTCAATCTGAGATACGGAAACAACAACATGAGCATTGACAGCAATAAAATGTGCTCTCCAGTCAAACGTGAACTTTCTACATTTGGTGTTGATCAGAGGACACAGGCTATTTATCGAGGTTTATGAAATGTTCTTTTGGCTTTTATCTTTTGCATATGAATGCCAACCAAACTAAGTCATTATCAATGGTAATATCCTCATTGTCTAAAAGATGCTGAATCTGAAGCTGCCAAAAGAGGCAGGACAGGGTGTTTCGTGGTTTCAGTACCACCTTCTCTCTGAGCTCACCCCAACCAAACCCAAGCAAACAATGGCAAAATAGAATCAAGAAACATGCAACCCTATCCCGAAACACATGGAAAAGCTGCCAAACAAGGCTACATTGGATTATAGAATGTCAATCAATGGAGTAAAATTTGACCTGCTATGCTTTCTGGAATTCAGAATTTACTTACCACAGCCCCATGTCAAGGGTCAACTGTACAAAGGATACAAGGTTTTGTCAAGTGTAATACACTTGCTGTCAGCTTGCAGTATTATCAAGTGTGCCCAAAACATCATCTTGCCAATCTGTCTTGGGAATCGAACTAGTGATCACCTATCAATTGCCATATGATGGCTTCTACATAAAATCTTCTCTTTTTTTTTCACGCACTATAGCCATTCAGTATTATAATGTTCTTACCTGATGAAAACTCCATTTATTCACATTTTTCTAACCCGCCGTTAGACATTTGTACTTCTTTTAATCTATATCTTGGTCAGAGGATACTCTTGGTAAAGGTTTAACGAAAGTGTTGGATCTGCAGTAGTGTGGACAATATTGACTCCTCTAACCCGATCGAGAAAGCAATGTGTTATGAGAACTTGAGCTTACGCTGAACTGTTCGTTGATAATATTTCAAATTCCTTTTGCACTTTTGTTGCATTTTCTATGTATATAAGGTGCCAGTCTTCAAAGAGTAACTTCCCCTAGAACTGTGGTGTGGCATTATTTGATCCTAGCTTGGTTTTTACTGTTTGGGTTTGTGTCTTGGGAATCTTCTGCAACCACTAACATGACTTTGACAGTTTAAGTGTTCCTCTTTTTCAGATGAGTGTCTTTTGACATCGGCCTTTGTTTCTATACAGGATCCACTAATGTAGCCTTTCTCAACCTTTTTACCTTAGAGGAACCCTTGAAATAATTTGTAGGTCTTGGGAACTCCTGCTAAATCAATTCATTGAGGGTCATTGAGAAAAACACCCCTTGCGTTGGTGGACAATGGAAAGAATGTCAATTTACAGTGGTCGTTAGAATGTCACCCTTATAGACAGCCTAAAAGATTGTTGGCTTACTGCAGCTGGTTTCACCGAGTGGTGTTGGCCCCAAAACTATGAGGCCACCATAAAATGGGAGGTCAATCAGCCACAACTCAAGGAACCCCTAGCAACCTCTGAAAGAACCCTAAGGTCTGACAGAACCCTGTTTGAGGATGGTTGCATTAGAAGATTCATGATATGAGTATTTATGGCACAGGTGGCTTAGTTGTCATGTAATCGATCAAACGATCACAGCCATAATAGTGGTGTCAAGAGGTCTTCCCACTAGGGCATTGTACAGCAGCAAATACCCAGCAGGAGCTCAAACTTTGCACTTACCACTAATTGCTATGAAATCTTTTTTTAGGGGAGCCAAGCTTTAATCCAGTTATGTGCCTATATAGCATTGCAATGTTGCCCTGGATTATAGGTTGAAAGTTTTTTTTAAAATGTATACTTTTATACTGTCATAGTGTATAATAAAAAAAGGTGTATTGTAAAGATAGGGACCTCTGTGGATGCCCTCTGGCAGTGTAGAGCATAATATAAGGGCATTAGCATGCTTTTTCAGTTATTTCCATATTGTATTCTGTACAAATTAAGTTGACCTTGCTTTAAGGAGAGTTAAGATCTTTGTATATTCCATGTTTTATTTTATTGGCAGAAGTATAAACCTCAAGGGGTAATCCTCTTTCATTAAAGAATGGCAAAACCTACTTAGTTTTAGCATTGCAATGGGCCTCTCTATTTCTTGGAAGCCTGTTTTTTCTGCTCTTTAGGAGCTTGGGATTGTAAGACCGCTTCTACATAAAAGTATAAATCAAAGTATAGAGACTATCTGAGGGCAGGCAGCAATATAATCAGCTTCTGGAAATGGTGTGTATTACTTATTCATTTTTCTTTTATGCTCACCCGGGCTCTTGGTGTATCTACTCTGGCCTGTGGAAACCGTTCACCTTTGGCTTGTTAACATGGGAAAAGCTTGGAATTCTGTGCCTGTGTCAAAGTAACTATGGCTAATGAAGATGAAGGAATAATAAAATGTTTCTTGTTAGGCACGCTTCATAAGTCTGTTTTATTATTAGGAATGATAGGGAACAGAACTAGTTACACGCCAGCCAAAATTTCAAACCAAAAGGTGTAGAATTTCTGTATTTTTTTGGAGGGGGAGGATAATTTTTGGACGAAATTTAGATTTTCGGAGATTCAAATGTATAAAAATTTTTGGACATAGTAACGAATGTTCACTGGCTATAAGTGAGGGTTTATAACCAGGGGCGGACTGACAACTCATGAGGCCCCCGGGCAATAGGGGATCATGAAGCCCCTGTGTCCTTGCCCAAACTCAAAAAAGCCTATGAAAAAGGTACCAGGGGCATCTCATGGGGCCCCCTACTGACTCCGGGCCCTCGAGCAGTGCCCGGGTTTCCAAATGGTCAGTCCGCCCCTGTTTACAAACATTTTAAGCTCTGCATGTATCCCAACAGTAGACGTGCATTTTTGTTTTGATTCATTTTTCGGAAGAAAATTGAATTTATGGAGATTCAGACAGTAACGAATATCAATGAATCTGAAAAAAGTTATGACAAAATTAACAATTGCATTCATTGCATTTGGATGACATCACATGATGCAATAATCGCTCGGACTGACGGAGTAATTAATTAAATTTTTCGAATTCGTTGAATAAGTTGGATTCAAGTGAATGTATTATTTAAGTTGAACTTATAATTGCCACTGTCAGTCAATTCAGTTCCACAATTCTTCGAGGCTGCCCAATTTTGCATTACTTATGTCGTTACGTCCAAAAATATTGAATCCTTCGCAAAAGTTTTGATATATGAATATTGAATCCTCCCCAAAATATATAGCAATTTACCAAATAAATGTTTCTTGCCAGGCACACTAAATAAGTCCATTTATTATTAGGAATGATAGGGAACAGAACTAGTTACACACCAGCCAAAATTCCAAACGAAAAGGTGTAGAACTTCTGTTTTTTTGGGGGGGCAAATAATTTTTGGATGAAAATTAGATTTTCGGAGATTTGAATGTATAAAAATAGTACATAGTAACAAATGTTCTCTGGGTATAAGTAAGGGTTTACAACCACTTTAAGCTCTGCATGTATCCCAACAGTAGACATGTGCGTTTTCATTTTGATTCATTTTTTTTCGGAATAAAATTTAATTTATGGAGATTCAGACACAAATCTCTGAATGGACATAGTAACAAATGTCAACGAATCTGAAAAAAGTTATGACAAAATTATCAAATGCTTTCATTCGAGGCTGCCAAATTTTGTATTATTTATGTCGTTACATTCGAAAATATTCCGCAATTCTTTTAGGCTGCCAAATTTTGCATTACTTATGTTGTTACGACCGAAAATATTGAATCCTTCGGAAAAGTTTTAATCTATGAATATTGAATCCTCCCCAAAATATATAGCAATTTACCAAATATTCGAAAATATGGAATCCTTCGGAAAAGTTTTGACATATGAATATTGAATCCTCCCCAAATATATAGCAATTTACCAAATATTCAAAATATTGAATCCTTCGGAAAGGTTTTGATTTATGAATATTGAATCCTCCCAAAATATATAGAAATTTACCAAATATTCGAAAATATTGAATCCTTCAGAAAAGTTTTGATATATGAATATTGAATCCTCCCCAAAATAGATAGAAATTTACCAAATATTCGAAATATTGAATCCTTCGGAAAAGTTTTGATTTATGAATATTGAATCCTCCCCAAAATATATAGAAATTTACCAAATATTCGAAATATTGAATCCTTTGGAAAAGTATTGATTTATGAATATTGAATCCTCCCCAAAATAGATAGCAATTTACCAAATATTCGAAATATTGAATCCTTCAGAAAAGTTTTGATCTATGAATATTGAATCCTCCCCAAAATATATAGAAATTTACCAAATATTCAATCCTTCGGAAAAGTTTTGATTTATGAATATTGAATCCTCCCCAAAATAGATAGCAATTTACCAAATATTCAAAAAAATTGAATCCTTTGGAAAAGTTTGGAACTATGAATATTGAATCCTCCCCAAAATAGATAGCAATTTACCAAATATTCAAAATATTGAATCATTCGGAAAAGTTTTGATATATGAATATTGAATCGTCCCCAAAATATATAGCAATTTACCACATATTTGAAAATATTGAATCCTTCAGAAAAGTTTTGATATATGAATATTGAGTCCTCCCCAAAATATATAGAAATTTACCAAATATTCGAAATATTGAATCCTTCGGAAAATTTTTGATTTATGAATATTGAATCCTCCCCAAAATATATAGAAATTTACCAAATATTCAATCCTTCGGAAAAGTTTTGATATATGAATATTGAATCCTCCCCAAAATATATAGAAATTTACCAAATATTCAATCCTTCGGAAAAGTTTTGATTTATGAATATTGAATCCTCCCCAAAATATATAGTAATTTACCAAATATTCGAAAATATTGAATCCTTCGGAAAAGTTTTGATATATGAATATTGAATCCTCCCCAAAATATATAGCGATTTACCAAATACACTTCAACATTTTTCAAATTCAAGCGGACCAACATATATATGAATATAAACTGGATGGACTTTTGTCTTTTTTCAGCCAGACTAACTGTGAAACAAATGCCGAAGATAACAAAATGAATCCCGAAAAAAAAAATTGGTTCAATGCAACAAATATGACAAAACAAAATTCTTCAATGAACGAATGCATCTAAAATTAAAATAAAATTTCTGGCGTGCACATGTCTAGAGACCTCCCCTTACTTCCTGTCCCTTGGACACCAAGATGAGAAATGAGGGAAATGGGGTCACCAGTATGGGAAAACATGAACTGCATGGGAAACTTGAAAGCTATTTTACGTTTTCTCCACTCTACTAAAAACAAAAATGTGTTTTCCATTGTCTCTTTACTCACTGAAGAGATTTCCCACTGCTTTCTTTCCTTCTGACCTTTGTCGCCTGGCAAGGAGGTGAGGGGAATACAAATTTGTTCCCAACACACCTCAATCTTCTGCAATCAAATTGTTTTTATTGACTTTTGTTCAGTATGTCCTACAAAAAAGTACAACATTGTGAAGGAATCACCAGGAGTCCCTTCATCAGGCAAAGTGGCATGTCAATTAGCCTGATGAAGGGACTCCTGCTGGTTCCATAATGTACTTTGTTAGATGATGTGCTGAAGAAACATCAATAGAAACAATTTGATTGCAGAAGATTGAGGTGTGTTGGCAATGGAACCCTTGAAATAACTTTCCGCTCTCAGGAAACCTCTGCTAGAAATGACTAGCTATGTATTTTTATGCTGTGGCACCATCCACTAGTTGCTTGAGCACTGAACACATAGGGATGAATACCTGCTCAGGGGCGGACTGACAACTCATGGGGCCCCCAGGAAATAGGGGATCATGGGGCCCCTGTATCCTTGCCCAAACTCAAAAAGCCTATGAAAAAGGTACCAGGGGCATCTCATGGGGCCCCCTACTGACCCCGGGCCCTCGGGCAGTGCCCAAGTTTCCAAATGGTCAGTCCGCCCCTGTACCTGCTTTAGTCCTCATCCACATGGGACGTTTTTACAGCGGCTGTTTTTGGCTTTTGACATTTTTTTCTACAGCCAGTAAACCCCCCCAACATGTTATCCAATGTGTCCATACACACATAGACTGGAATCAACGTTTTTTGGCTGTAAGAAAAACCCAGAACTAGTGGGCTTCTAGAGGAGTTTAGCTGTAAAAATGCTCTAACACTGAAAAATGTGGTAAACCGGTGTTTTTGGACTTTTTTTGAGCAAAAAAATATTTTTTTTTTGTAAAAAAAAACCGCAAAAAAATGCAAACGTGGGAAAACACCGCTAACCGCCAAAAAAGCTGAAAAACTCAAGTTTTTAATACGGCTTTACACAGCTAACGTTACCAGTGTTATCAAAACGCCCCCCCAGTGTGCATGAAGACTTATGTGCGATGAAGAAATCTAATCATTCTTTACCCCCCAAAAACAGTGTTCACTAGAGTTGAGTTAAATATTATTTCAAGGAAGGTATAGTTACACTTTAGCAGCAAAGACCATAGACTGTTCATTCAATCGTACAGTAAGGTTACCCTGATTGTTTATACTGAAAGTGTTACTAAACCCACAACAGTACAATCAATCTGCATATGCAGTAAAGCATGCTTGTTACTCACTGTGGAACGTAAGGGGTTAATCCTCTGCATTGTGTACAAAAGCTGTTTGATCCTGTCTTCTCTGATCCTCCCCTTCTTCCAGTGTCCCCCCTCTTATCTCCTGATAAGACATATTGTGTAGAGACACTATGCACATGCTCAGTTTGGTGTGTATTGCTAGAAAGGTTTTTATTTTTTTTTCCTTTCTTGGGAGAATGAATGTGATCAGCACCGGACCAATCAGCGCTGTCCAGACAGAGGTCAGGGGTCCGGCATCCTCCTAGAGCAAAATGAAAACTCCTCCTACAAGCATTAACCCAGCTGGATACTGATAGAAGTCACAAGACTGCTCTAACTGCTGATGAGAAAGTGTATTTAGCAGTTTATATTTACTAAAATAATTACTTTTCAATGTCCTGTGTACTGTGGGAGACCAGATATAGTGAATGCCGGGTCTGGGGAGAGCGGATATAGTGAATGCAGGGTCCGGGGAGACCAGATATAGTGAATGCAGGGTCCGGGGAGACCAGATATAGTGAATGCTGGATCCGGGGAGAGCGGATATAGTGAATGCAGGGTCCGGGGAGACCGGATATAGTGAGTGCAGGGTCCAGGGAAACCGGATATAGTGAATGCAGGGTCCTGGGAGACCAGATATAGTGAATGCAGAGTCTGGGGAGAGCGGATATAGTGAATGCAGGGTCCGGGGAGACCAGATATAGTGAATGCAGGGTCCAGGGAAACCGAATATAGTGAATGCAGGGTCCGGGGAGACCGGATATAGTGAATGCAGAGTCCGGGGAGAGTGGATATAGTGAATGCAGGGTCCGGGGAGACCAGATACAGTGAATGCAGGGTCCGGAGAGACCGGATATAGTGAATGCAGGGTCCAGGGAGACCGGATATAGTGAATGCAGGGTCCGGGGAGACCAGATATAGTGAATGCAGGGTCCGGGGAGACTAGATATAGTGAATGCAGGGTCTGGGGAGACCCGATATAGTGAATGCAGGGTCCGGGGAGACCACATATAGTGAATGCAGGGTCGGGGAGAGCGGATATAGTGAATGCAGGGTCCTGGGAGACCAGATATAGTGAATGCAGGGTCCGGGGAGACTGGATATAGTGAATGCAGGGTCCGGGGAGAGTGGATATAGTGAATGCAGGGTCCGGGGAGAGCGGATATAGTGAATGCAGGGTCCTGGGAGAGCAGATATAATGAATGCAGGGTCCGGGGAGACTAGATACAGTGAATGCAGGGTCCGGGGAGAGCGGATATAGTGAATGCAGGATTCGGGGAGACCAGATATAGTGAATGCAGGATCCGGGGAGACCAGATATAGTGAATGCAGGGTCCGGGGAGACCGGATATAGTGAATGCAGGGTCCGGGGAGACCAGATATAGTGAATGCAGGGTCCTGGGAGACCAGATATAGTGAATGCAGGGTCCTGGGAGAGCGGATATAGTGAATGCAGGGTCCTGGGAGACCAAATATAGTGAATGCAGGGTCCTGGGAGAGCGGATATAGTGAATGCAGGGTCTGGGGAGACCGGATATAGTGAATGCAGGGTCCGGGGAGACCGGATATAGTGAATGCAGGGTCCGGGGTTTAGTAACACTTTAACCACTTGCCGCCCCTGCAGTACATGTACTGCAGGCAAGCAGCACAGGCAGGCCAGTTAACGTTTTGACGTGGAAATTGCAGGTTTGGGGCACGCATGCATGCACGCCCGCCCGACCCATGCTGTGACTCAACGCAGAATGAGCTTGGCAGCTGATTCAACCAATAATTTTGGATGAAATCAGCTGATTGGCTGCTTCCAATCACATACAGAGTTCTGTATTTACAAAACACAGAACTTTGTGCACAAGAAATGGCGATCTGGCTGTTTATCCTCCCTGCAAAGGGAGCAACCATACAGTAAAGTAAAAGCAGCACATATTACACATTGTTAGGCACACATTTAACCCCTTGATTGTCCCTAGATATTAGCTCCTTCTCAGCCGGTGTCATTAGTACAGTGACAATGTACAGTATTATCACTGATTACTGTATTAATGCCACTATTCATGTCAGTGCCGGTTAGTGTCCCTCCCAGCCAGCGTCAGCTAGTGCCAGATTGCCCGCAACCCTGTCACAGTCCCACAGTTGTTGATCATAACCGTTACCAGTACAGCGTCATAGCCGTGTAAATTCCAGCATATATAGGATAGTGTGTAGACAATATCCTTTCCCACAAACCTATTAATATATGCTTTTTGGGATTTTTTTTAACAAATGCATGTAGCAGAATGTTGGCCTAAATTTATGAAAAAAAATTGATGCTTTGATTTGTTTGGGGGGGGATATGTTTTATAACAGAAAGTAGAAAATATTGTTTTTTTTCCAAAATTTCAATTTTTTTCTGTTTATATCATAAAAAATAAAAAGCCCAGCGGCGACCAAATATCTGTTTGTGTGAAAAGAAAAAGTTTTAAATTTCATTTGGGTACAGCGTTGCATGACCACGCAATTACCAGTTAAAGTAGCGCAGTGCTGAATAGCAAAAAAATGATCATGAAGGAAGGGGTACAACATTCTGGTTGTTGATTAAAACCAAAGCTATGGTGTAATCTTTAAAATTGTATTGATGGGACCAGAGGCGGACTGACAACTCATGGGGCCCCTGGGCAATAGGGGATCATGGGGCCCCTGTGTCCTTGCCCAAACTCAAAAAAGCCTATGAAAAAGGTACCAGGGGCATCTCATGGGGCCCCCTACTGACCCCCCGGGCAATAGGGGATCATGGGGCCCCTGTGTCCTTGCCCAAACTCAAAAAAGCCTATGAAAAAGGTACCAGGGGCATCTCATGGGGCCCCCTACTGACCCCCCGGGCAATAGGGGATCATGGGGCCCCTGTGTCCTTGCCCAAACTCAAAAAAGCCTATGAAAAAGGTACCAGGGGCATCTCATGGGGCCCCCTACTGACCCCGGGCCCTCGGGCAGTGCCCAAGTTTCCAAATGGTCAGTCCGCCCCTGGATGGGACCTGCGGAGGAAGGAGATTAACCGTATTGCGCAGCAAAAAAATTCCCATCTCTACTGTTATTCCTCGAAGTCTAATTTACGTTTAGCTTATGCTACCTACAGATTTCTAATATATTTTTCATATGGAAAAAAATTGTTCTACAAACATTTGAATGTGCAGGTTTGGAGGAGAGAGGTCTCTGCGGTCGACCCGATCTCAGGAGCAAACAACAGCTATTGGTTGGAAAAATCGAACTTCTCTAACCCTAGGAAGGCACAGCTACGGGAGGTCAGGGGTGGCATACAGACACACATTTGTGTCCTATTCTGACCATATTTGATGAAGCCGATCTTCAGGGCTTGTTTACTTGGGTATTTGTTTGTGTCCCAAGAAAGGTCAATAGGAATGCAAAAGCAACTTAAAGCAGCTTAGGAGGTGGTTGCAAGCCCTTAAAAACGCCCACAAGGCTCTTCTATCAAACCAAAGGTCTTTGTTGTCCATGGCTATCAATCAGAATCAATCTGCAGCTCCTCTGGGGCGGGGCAGAAATGAAAGCTATTGATAAAACCAAGAAAAACAGTGGTGAAAGCCAGAGTGATGATGCAATGACATACACAACCAACAGCCGATATGTCCGATTCCAAAGCTTCAATACTTTGATAGAAACATAATAAACATATTCCAAGAATTCCATATGGTAGCACAAAATGAAAGACTGGCACAAGTCACATGCTGAAAGCAATAATGGGAGCGGCTTACTGGACTGATGACATGGCCGTGGGGAGTCTAGATGGTGAACTCCACAGATGGAAGAATGGTAGAAGGGCAGCAGATGGAAAGGAGTGTATCCACATACCAATAGCCAGACGTGGTATCACTTGAGAGACCAGGAAGGAAGAGACCATATTGGATGAAGCCGATCTTATGTCTTTAACAGGGGTGGACTGACCATTTGGAAACTCGGGCACTGCCCGAGGGTCTGGGGTCCGTAGGGGGCCATATTAGATGAAGCCGATCTTATGTTTTTAACGGGCGGACTGACCATTTGGAAACTCGGGCACTGCCCGAGGGTCCGGGGTCAGTAGGGGGCCGCATGAGATGCCCCTGGTACCTTTTTCATAGGCTTTTTTGAGTTTGGGCAAGGACACAAGGACCCCATGATCCCTTATTGCCCGGGGGCCCCATTAGTTGTCAGTCCGCCCCTGAGCCCGAGTGTAGCTCGGAGTTACCGCTTGTGGTACTGAAACTTTACCCTGAGCTACACTCAAGAATACCGCCAGGGAGGCTACAGACTCATAGTCCTAGCTTGCAGTTTTATATATATATAGAATGTTTCCCCTCTTGTCTGGAGAGCGCTGTTTGGCCCTGTGCTGATCACATGCACTCTCCCAAAAAAATAAAAAAACTCCCATGAGATGCCCCTGGTACCTTTTTCATAGGCTTTTTTGAGTTTGGGTAAGAACACAAGGGCCCCATGATCCTTTATTGCCCGGGGGGCCCCATGAGTTGTCAGTCCAGCCCTGGTCTTTAAGCCCCTCCAGGTCTTGTTTACTTGGGTATTTGTTTGTCTCAGGACTGCTTTCCTCCCATGAAATAGGAGGTCAATAGGAAGACCTCCTCGGTGTCACCGAAGATCGTACACAGGAAGTGATGTCACGGCGCACCGGAAGTGACCTCAGTGGAAGCCAACCACAGCCACCATGAACCCTCAGCAGGAGCAGGGGTGGACTGACCATTCGAAAATTCGGGCACTGCCCCATGAGATGCCCCTGGTAGCTTTCATAGGCTGTTTTGGGTGTGGTTTGAGTGTGGGCAAGGACACAGGGGCCCCATGATCCCCTATTGCCCGGGGGCCCCATGAGTTGTCAGTCCGCCCTTGAGCAGGAGTGAGACTGGCCAAAACAAATCCTGGCCACCATGATGACGCGTTTCGCACGAATCAGTGCTTTGTCACAATCCCATGTTGGTTCTGGGATTTCGCTCCAAGTGGTTTGTTTATTTTGCTTCTGTAGAAATGAAAGCTATCGTCTGATTGGTTGCTGTGGGGCGGCTGCCCTTTTACACCTTTGCTTCAGATTTCATATATTAACCCCTTTGTATTATCAGGTGTAACCTGTGTACATAACGTACCACACATCATGTATTTTGTATTTTTTTTTCCTGATCTGGAATTAGCTTGGAGTGTAAATATTAGTGGTGATAGAGCGCACATATGTGAAATATGTAACATGCCAATAAAATCTCTATCGTACAATTTATTGGGTGTCGGTTGTTAATGGACTCCTGCGATGTACGTAAAAATGAATTTGTATACAGAAATGTGAAGTCTGGAAATAAGAACCCCCCCCCCCCCCCCAATGAACTGAGAGCGGGAGCAGGAGTCCTAACACTATCCAGGGGTGTAGGATCGAAAGGAGATATGGACGCCGCTCAAACCAGCCCACATGGATTGAATGGAGAGTGTCTGTGTTGGCTTCAGCCCTTGCTCCAGCCACTACCGCTGATGTGTTTCACCCCGTGGGTGAAATGCGTCAGCCAGCATGGCCTCAAGTGAAGTATCGCAATTTCATTTGCAGTAGGGCTACTGCTCTGGATTGGGACAAGTACACACTATAGAGGGATATGCTTTGTCCAGATTTCATGACAAGGGTAGAATATACGCCTTCCAACCTAACCAAGCCTGCTAGGCCAACCCTCCACCGTTCCAGCTATACAAAATATACAAACCAAGTTTTTGGAGTCAAAATGGCCATAGTAGCCTTTCATTAACCAATAAATTATTTCAACATAAATAACATAAAATTCCAAATTATTAACAGAGGAAAACCGTGGTGATCATTTGAGGGCCATAAACCCAACTTCACTTTTGCGGAAAACATTCCTTCAACTGCAACCCACCGTCTCGTGGACAATCCTACTTATCTCCAGTTGCAACCCACCGCCTCTGGGACAATCCTACTTATCTCCAGCTGCAACCCACCGCCTCTGGGACAATCCTACTTATCTCCAGCTGCAACCCACCGCCTCGGGGACAATCCTACTTATCTCCAGCTGCAACCCACCGCCTCTGGGACAATCCTACTTATCCCCAGCTGCAACCCACCGCATCGGGGACAATCCTACTTATCTCCAGCTGCAACCCACCGCCTCTGGGACAATCCTACTTATCCCCAGCTGCAACCCACCGCATTGGGGACAATCCTACTTATCTCCAGCTGCAACCCACCGCCTCTGGGACAATCCTACTTATCCCCAGCTGCAACCCACCACCTCTGGGACAATCCTACTTATCCCCAGCTGCAACCCACCGCCTCGGGGACAATCCTACTTATCTCCAGCTGCAACCCACCGCCTCGGGGACAATCCAACTTATCCCCAGCTGCAACCCACCGCCTCGGGGACAATCCTACTTATCTCCAGCTGCAACCCACCGCCTCGGGGACAATCCTACTTATCTCCAGCTGCAACCCACCGCCTCTGGGACAATCCTACTTATCTCCAGCTGCAACCCACCGCCTCTGGGACAATCCTACTTATCTCCAGCTGCAACCCACCGCCTCTGGGACAATCCTACTTATCCCCAGCTGCAACCCACCGCCTCTGGGACAATCCTACTTATCCCCAGCTGCAACCCACCGCCTCTGGGACAATCCTACTTATCCCTAGCTGCAACCCACCGCCTCAGGGACAATCCTACTTATCTCCAGCTGCAACCCACCGCCTCTGGGACAATCCTACTTATCTCCAGCTGCAACCCACCGCCTCTGGGACAATCCTACTTATCCCCAGCTGCAACCCACTGCCTCTGGGACAATCCTACTTATCTCCAGCTGCAACCCACCGCCTCTGGGACAATCCTACTTATCTCCAGCTGCAACCCACCGCCTCGGGGACAATCCTACTTATCTCCAGCTGCAACCCACCGCCTCTGGGACAATCCTACTTATCTCCAGCTGCAACCCACCACCTCGGGAACAATCCTACTTATCCCCAGCTGCAACCCACCGCCTCGGGGACAATCCTACTTATCTCCAGCTGCAACCCACCGCCTCTGGGACAATCCTACTTATCTCCAGCTGCAACCCACCGCCTTTGGGACAATCCTACTTATCCCCAGCTGCAACCCACCGCCTCGGGGACAATCCTACTTATCCCCAGCTGCAACCCACCGCCTCTGGGACAATCCTACTTATCCCCAGCTGCAACCCACCGCCTCAGGGACAATCCTACTTATCTCCAGCTGCAACCCACCGCCTCTGGGACAATCCTACTTATCTCCAGCTGCAACCCACCGTCTCTGGGACAATCCTACTTATCCCCAGCTGCAACCCACCGCCTCTGGGACAATCCTACTTATCTCCAGCTGCAACCCACCGCCTCTGGGACAATCCTACTTATCTCCAGCTGCAACCCACCGCCTCGGGGACAATCCTACTTATCTCCAGCTGCAACCCACCGCCTCTGGGACAATCCTACTTATCTCCAGCTGCAACCCACCACCTCGGGAACAATCCTACTTATCCCCAGCTGCAACCCACCGCCTCGGGGACAATCCTACTTATCTCCAGCTGCAACCCACCGCCTCTGGGACAATCCTACTTATCTCCAGCTGCAACCCACCACCTTTGGGACAATCCTACTTATCCCCAGCTGCAACCCACCGCCTCGGGGACAATCCTACTTATCCCCAGATGCAACCCACCGCCTCTGGGACAATCCTACTTATCCCCAGCTGCAACCCACCGCCTCTGGGGACAATCCTACTTATCTCCAGCTGCAACCCACCGCCTCAGGGACAATCCTACTTATCTCCAGCTGCAACCCACCGCCTCGGGGACAATCCTAATTATCTCCAGCTGCAACCCACCGCCTCTGGGACAATCCTACTTATCCCCAGCTGCAACGCACCAGCTCAGGGATAACCCTACTTATCCGCAGTGACCACCATTTTATCTATTCCGAGTTAACCCCTTGTTAACCAGAATGTGCCGAGGTCCCCATACCACCGATGGGTCCACAATCTTTCTCCATACAGAATTCTTTCCACCTTCAAAGACCAACCACCGACAAGGCCACCATGACAATCCAAACCAAAGCACGAAGGGGAGCTTCTTCTTCTTCCCCACTGGACTTCCTGAGGTCAGACACTGCTTTTCCTCCCCGTGAACCTTCCCCAACATCCCCATGCAATAAGGTAAGCCATAATCCCAAAACTTCCTACCCATCTTTTAACCCTATGTTGTCCCTCTATTCCCCCTAGTCATGTCGTCCCTGCGCTTATTTTTTTTTTTTTTGCTCCGGGCCTACCTTGTCTGCGGTTCGCAATCACTTTCAATAGCAAATTTCTTTGAAAACGTGCCAAACCACACCATTTTTGCTGCCATAAGGTGCCTATTGGACAGGGGCGGACTGACAACTCATGGGGCCCCCGAGCAATAGGGGATCATGGGGCCCCTGTGTCCTTGCCCAAACTCAAAAAAGCCTATGAAAAAGGTACCAGGGGCATCTCATGGGGCCCCCTACTGACCCCGGGCCCTTGGGCAGTGCCCGAGTTTCCAAATGGTCAGTCCGCACCTGCTATCGGAATAAAGTTTCCTGCTGCTCTACTCCATTTTCCAGCCCCTCGTTGTGTATTGGAATTGATGTAACACTCGGCAAAGCTGGTGAGTCGGAAGTAAGGAGGGAGAGTGGATGTAAAGCCGATTCCCCGGCGTCAGCAGCGTTCCTTTGAGCTCACTTTCATTCTCCAACTGGTGGCGGAAACATGAAAGGAAAATCTCTTTTGTTCCTGTAGGCATCAGAGTTCTATCAGATAATTATGTGAAATCCACTTTTACGATTCTTATTAAAAATCTGCAGCCGCCATTTTTTTTTTTTTTTTAATATTATTGCAATTCAGGCAAATCACTTCTATTTTCTGTTATAGTACTGAAACAGATGATGGTTAACTCTTCAAATAAAAACTAGATTATTATTATTGTACAGGATTTATAAGTATGCGCAGCACTTCACAAAATAAAGGGAGACAATACAATGACAATACCAGGGGCTGACTGACAACTCATGGGGCCCCCGGGCAATAGGGGATCATGGGGCCGCTGTATCCTCACCCACACTCAAACCACACCCAAATAAGCCTATGAAAGGTACCAGAGGCATCTCATGGGGCCCCCTACTGACCCCGGGCCCTCGGGCAGTGCCCGAGTTCCCAAATGGTCAGTCCGCCCCTGGACAATACATTTCAGTACAGAAGGAATAGGAGGGCCTTGCTCGTGCAGCTTACAATCTAGAGTGAGAAAAATATGGAGGCAGCTACTGCTGACAAAGGTCTGAAAATGCTAGATGCATGGCTGCTGTGCTCATTTTAACCTTTTTACTGCTGGGGGCACTGTACACACAATCCAGTGGCTGCAGCCAGCAGGATTGTGTCCAAAACTGACAGGCATACTCCTGGAAGCAGTCAGGCGGCTGCCCCCCCCCCCCTCCCCCACCCCACTGCGCACACGCTTGGCCATGTATTTTGGGCTCCACTTGCCCATCTGTGGGCCCAAAACCGACATGGCGGGTTAAGAGGGTTCTTACTGCGCTTTGTGTTGCATTTTGTGTTTTTGCCGCGTTTTTGATGCCTTTTGCTGGGGGGGTTTCATTTTTTAAAAAACCTTCTTGTTGCTAGGCAGAATTAAAATGCAAAACCGCAATATATGCTTTTCTGACGGGTGGAGAGGGTTCTTACCCTAGGTTCACACCCATGCAGGTTGCGTTTGAGCTGTTTCTGCATTGCACTGCGTTTTTGCTGCGTTTTGCAGGGTTTTTTTTTTTCATTTTTCTTGTTGCTAGGCAGATTTAAAACACAAAATGCATCAACAATGTGTCAAGAATGCAATACATGCTTTTCTGCAGCATTTCCATTAAAGTTTATAGAAACAAAACCACAACTTTTTGCATTAAAAAAAGTCCCCGATCCTTTCCAAAAAACGCACCGGATAAAAACCTGTCCCATAGGAAATCATGTTAAATGGACTGCAGGCTGCGTTTCACCCATTTCTGCACTGCGTTTTTGCACTTGCGTTTTTTCTTTTTTACATTTTTTTTCTTGTTGCTAGGCAGATTTAAAATGCAAAAACGCATCAAAAACGCAAGACATGCTTTTCTGCAGCATTTCCATTGAAGTCTATAGAACCAAAAACGCAACTTTTTACATTACAAAAAGTCCCTGACCCTGGAAAGAAGAGCTATATCATAGTGGGGAAGATAAAATGGAGAAATTAACGAAAACGTGGGAAAAGTGGTGTGAATTTAGGACTACGCGGAGATTCGCTGAACTGATGAAAAAGGGAATGCGGAGAGGGAGGGAATGGAGCGAAAAGGTTGTTTTTAATGCGTGAAGAGTGAAATAAGAAGAGAATGGGTAGGGGGAATATGGGAGGAGGGGGCGGGGAGATGGGAGGGAAAGTACATTGAAATTTGTTATGAATATTAGATGATTTTGTGTTAGTATTTTTTTTTTTTGTATAATGTAATTAACAAGAAAAAAAATATAATTAAAAAAAAAAAGTCCCTGACCTTTTCCAAAAAACGCACTGGCTGAAAACGCAGTGTGATCATGTCCCATAGGAAATCATGTTAAATGGACTGTACTGCATTTTTGCAAAAACACTGCAGAAAACGCTTAGGTGTGCACCTGGGGTTACTGTGACCCAAAAAGAGTCATGTAAGACGTCACTTCCGGGACACCACTGTCACTTTCCCCGGGTAGAAGAACCGGAGTACATGTATTGCATTACATTCAGGGGAGACATGCAGGATCAACCTGTCACCTAAAAATCATCACATTTGTGTCCCCTATGTGATAAGAAAAAAAAAAATTAAGTAAAAAAATATTTTTTTTTATTGCAAAAAAAAAGGTTACAACCAAGTACATAACATCCCCCCTAAAAAATGTCGAGGCCCCCACACTCCCACGATGTAAACGCATGCATCAGAGTTGTCTACGCGAGAAGACATTCTCTAGGGTGTCTGCTTTCAGAAAATGTATCATGATTGGGGGTTTTGTATAATCTTTAGGCCTAAAATGACCAGAAGGATCCTTCATTCACTATATCTGGTCTCCCCGAACCCTGCATTCACTATATCTGGTCTCCCCGGACCCTGCATTCACTATATCCGGTCTCCCGGACCCTGCATTCATTATATCTGGTCTCCCCGGACCCTGCATTCACTATATCCGGTCTCCCCGGACCCTGCATTCACTATATCTGGTCTCCTCGGACCCTGCATCCACTATATCCGGTCTCCCCGGACCCTGCATTCATTATATCTGGTCTCCCAGGACCCTGCATTCACTATATCCGGTGTCCCAGGACCCTGCATTCACTATATCCGCTCTCCCCGGACCCCGCATTCACTATATCCGGTCTCCCCAGACCCTGCATTCACTATATCCGGTCTCCCCAGACCCTGCATTCACTATATCCGCTCTCCCCGGACCCTGCATTCACTATATCTGGTCTCCCACAGTACACACAACATGGAAATGCAATTCTTTTAGTAAATATAAACTGCTAAATCCCTTTTCTCATCAGCAGTATATAGCAGCCTTGTGACTTCTATCAGTGTCCAGCAGAGCACTGGTTAAAGCTTGTAGGAGGAGTTTTAATTCTGCTCTAGGAGAATGCAGAACCCTTGACCTCTGTCTGGACAGCGCTGATTGGCCCTGTGCTGATCACATGTACTCTCCCAAGACAAAAAAAATCTCTAGCAATACACACCAAACTGAGCATGTGCAGCTTGCCCCCAAGGCTCTGTTCTATCAGCAGACGGATTGGGGACAGTGCTGATTAGCTCTTTGCTGATCACATGCATTCTCCCAAGATGAAAAAATATCTCTAGCAATACATACCAAACTGAGCATGTGCAGCTTGCCCCCAAGTCTCTGTTCTATCAGCATATGGATTGGGGACAGTGCTGATTGGCTCTTTGCTGATCACATGCACCCTCACACAGAAAAAAAAAACTCTCTAGCAATACACACCAAACTATCTGCTAGGGCTCTGTACTATCAGCAGAGGGACAGTAGAAGAAGGGGAGGATCAGAGAAGACAGGATCAAACAGCCTTTTTGCACAATGCGGAGGATTAACCCCTTAGGTTCCACAGTGAGTATAACAAGCATGCTTTGCTGCATCTACAGACTGATTGTACTGTTGTGGGTTTAGTAACACTTTAACAATCGTTGATAAAGCTATTATTTTGCATACGCTGGCATGGATTTGACAGTTTTTATTTATCTATTATTCATGTACCGCAATTTTCTGGCATTCAGCAAATGTATTACAAGCTATCCAGACAGATGTAGTTTTTCACGATTGCATCAGGAAGCTTATGAAAAAAATAAAATAAATAAATACCACCCAGCAGCCATCATTTTTGAAGAGAAACAGGCAATTTAAGTCCCAGGAGATGCTCAGCTCTCTGTGTTAACCCGCGATCCTATAAAATACATCGAATTACCTGTTACATCGATACAAGCTGCCAGGTTTGGACATTTACTTAATACTTAGCAGGCTGCCAGGGCATTTCGTGTTCTGTACATTGCGAGCCGGATCAATGCGAGAACACCGCAGTGTTAACTCCTAGGCTGTCGGCGGGAACGGGGAGCCAAGCAATGATTGAGGACCATCGCAAGAATACCAACATTTATTTCACCCAAAGGAGTGGGAATGTGGAGCAGTGACAGTGAGAACAGGATTCGAATGACCGAGTACAACAGAGGGTACTTATAGCTGAATTTATAGAAGGGTCATAGACACGCCAGACTCCAGGGGCTCACATATATCATCAACATACCGCAACCAAATCATACAATTGAAAGATAAAAATTGTGATTCTAGTGAGCAGGGGCGGACTGACAACTCATGGGACCCCCGGGCAATAGGGGATCATGGGGCCCCTGTGTCCTTGCCCAAACTCAAAAAAGCCTATGAAAAAGGTACCAGGGCCATCTCACGGGGCCCCCTACTGACCCCGGGCCCTCGGGCAGTGCCCGAGTTTCCAAATGGTCAGTCCGCCCCTGCTTGTGAGCTACTATTATTATTATTATTATACAGTATTTATATAGCGCCAAAGGGTATGCTCAGCGCTGTACAGTAGCAAGGGGGACATAACATGAGACAAGACAGTAACAATACAATACACGAGGGGTTCGAGGGCCCTGCTCTTTCGAGCTTACAATCTAGGAGGGAGGGGAAGGTGGTACAGGAGGAGATGGCTGTGGGGGATGGAGTGGTGGGAGGAGTGGAGGAGGTTAGTTGTTAGGTGAGGTTGGGTGTTAGGTGAGGCATCAACAGCAAGGCTCTTACTTTCCATTCATCATACATCAGCATCAGAGGTTGGTCATCAGCTCTGAGGAAAGGGATTCGTCCCCGAAACGCATCAGCTATTTGACCGCACTGACAGTGAGAACACCTTGCCTGCCGTTGTGGCCATTGTCATTTTTCTATGCTTTTTAGATACATGCTTCGTCTGTGAGTATGTTTTTATTATTCTTTTATTCCTACAATAAACCTTGGATAATGCACTAGGTGTGTGCGCCACCTGTTTTCTCTCTATCCAGTGGCTGATTTCCCCGTCTGAGGAGGGCTGCACCCCTGGAACATTTCCTTTGGTTGTCGCTGTCCTGGTACCCTTGGCTTCCCTTTTGGCTGTGCATATCCTGAGGCGCTGGAGAGTACATACGATATCCGGTTAGGTTGGGGTAGGCTTCCCTGAAGAGGAGGGTTTTCAGGGTGCGCCTGAAGGTGAGGAGGGTAGGTGACAGTCTGATGGATTGGGGTAGGGAGTTCCAGAGGATGGGGGAAGTCCTGGAGAAGTCCTGCAATCGGGCGTGGGAGGAGGAGACCAGGGAGCTAGAGAGCAGGAGGTCCTGTGAGGAGCGGAGGGCACGGGTAGGGTAGTATCTGGGTATCAGGTCAGTTATGTAGTTCGGGGCGGCATTGTGAATGGCTTTGTAGGTCAGAGTTAGCAGCTTGAACTTTTGCGTTGGGCAATCGGGAGCCAATGAAGGGATTGGCAGAGGGGGGAGGCAGATGTGGAGCGCTTGGTCAGGTGGATGAGTCTGGCCGCTGAGTTTAGGATGGTGTATTAAATATAAAATATTCTTAATAAAGTGAATAAATAAATAGATAAATATTTGAAAATTGACAATACATATTAATTATATAAATAAATAAGTGGGTCGCTTACACCTCACACATAGTCATACAGGCGTGTAACTGAAATCAAAACAAAATACCAAGCGTGTCGCGCGCTCCGCTAATAAATTCAACGTGAAATATGAACATGCACAATTGAATCAATCTAAAATAAATAAATGAATTAATAAATAAATAAATTAAAATAACATATAGCGAGTCCAAACTTTTAGTTCAGCAGCATGATATTGCAATCGTAATACTGCTGCGTGCTTATCATCAGGGGGAAGCCACGTGACCCGGTGGCGTAACGCGTAGGGGAGGGGCTCTGACGTCACGACGCTTAAAGGCAAATACACAGGAAGTATCTGGAGTGTGGCAAACACATTGAGGATCCTGTATTATTGTACAAAAAGCGATTTTGTTATACAGTATATTTCATGTGAGTGCACTATAGTTGCTTAATAAATACTTTAAAAACACGATAAGGCACTATATTTTCTTCTTTAATGACATGGCACTTATGTTCATGGAGAGAAAAATCAGAAAGGAGTGAAGAAACCCCCTAGAGGGAAGAGGGATAACTCCATCCATCCATCCATCCGACTCCAAGAAATAGGTTCCCAGGAAGCAGTGAGACCAGGGGCGAACTGACCATTTGGAAACTCGGGCACTGCCTGAGGGCCGGGGTCAGTAGGGGGCCCCATGAGATGCCCCTGGTACCTTTTTCATAGGCTTTTTTGAGTTTGGGCAAGGACACAGGGGCCCCATTATTATTATTATTATACAGGATTTATATATTATTATTATTATACAGGATTAATATATTATTATTATTATACAGGATTTATATATTATTATTATTATACAGGATTTACATATTAATATTATTATTATACAGGATTTATATATTATTATTATTATACAGGATTAATATATTATTATTATTATACAGGATTTATATTATTATTATACAGGATTTATATATTATTATTATTATTATTCAGAATTTATATATTATTATTATTATACAGGATTTATATATTGTTATTATACAGGATTTATATATTATTATTATTATACAGGATTTATATATTGTTATTATACAGGATTTATATATTATTATTATTATTATTATACAGGATTTATATATTATTATTATACAGGATTTATATATTATTATTATTATACAGGATTTATATATTATTATTATTATACAGGATTTATATTATTATTATACAGGATTTATATATTATTATTATACAGGATTTATATATTATTATTATTATTATTCAGAATTTATATATTATTATTATTATACAGGATTTATATATTGTTATTATACAGGATTTATATGTTATTATTATTATACAGGATTTATATATTATTATTATTATACAGGATTTATGTATTATTATTATTATACAGGATTTACATATTAATATTATTATTATACAGGATTTATATATTATTATTATTATACAGGATTTATATATTATTATTATACAGGATTTATATATTATTATTATTATACAGGATTAATATATTATTATTATTATACAGGATTTATATATTATTATTATACAGGATTTATATATTATTATTATTATACAGGATTTATATATTATTATTATTATACAGGATTTATATCACGCCAACAGTTTGCGGTCTACAATATAAGGGAGACAATAAAATTACAATACATTTCAGTACAGAAGGAATAGAAGGGCCCCGTGATACGCTTGGTATTATGATACAATTTAAAGATATTTATCAACTTTTACCCCAGGTTCACACCTAAGCATTTTTCGCAGCGTTTTGCAGAAACGCAGTACAGTCCATTTAACACGATTTCCTATGGGACAGGTTCACATCTGCGCATTTTCACCCGATGCGTTTTTCGGAAAGGGTCAGGGACTTTTTTTAATGCGAAATTTTGCGTTTTTGTTTCTATAAACTTCAATGGAAACGATGAAGAAAAGCATGTATTGCATTTTTGCTGCGTTCTTGACACGTTTTGGATGTGTTTTGTGTTTTAGTTCTGCCTAACAACAAGAAAAATGAAAAAAAAAAAAAAAAAAAATGAACGCATAAAAAAAAAAAAAAAACGCAATGCAGAAACGGCTCAAACGCAATCTGCATGGGTGCGCACCTAGGGTAAGAACCCTCTCCACCCGTCGGCAAAGCATGTCATGTTAGTCGTGACGTAACGCGTAGGAATAGAGCGTGGTGACGTCACTACGTTTGGACGGTAACCGCCATCTTGGGACTCCTTGTATGTACACCTGACTGTGGGTTACACAGGACATGCCTGCTGTGACCCTTTTTTTATGTGAGTAGCCATTTGGCTGTTTTTGAATTTTTTTTAATAAATATCTAATTACTACACTATGGAAGTTCTATCTTTGACTTCTTTTTGAGCCATTTGAAGACCCCTTAAAGATGTGTTTGATCGTTTATATGATTTCAGTGGGAGCTGTTCCTGTGTCCACTTAAAGCATGTATTGCGTTTTTGTTGCGTTTTGCATTTTAAATCTGCCTAACAACAAGAAAAATTTGTAAAAAATGAAAACCCCCCCCCCCCCCACGCAAAACACATCAAAAACGCAACACGCAATGCAGAAATGGCTGAAACAAAACCTGCTTGGGTGTGAACCTAGAGTAAGAACCCTCTCCACCTGTCAGCAAAGCATGTATTGTGTTTTTGCTGCATTTTTGATGCGTTTTGTATTTTAAATCTGCCTAGCAACAAGAAAAACATTTTAAAAATGAACCCCCCCCCCCCCCCCCGAAAAATGCATCAAAAACGCAAGTGAAAAAACCGCAAAAAGCAATGCAGAAACGGCTGAAACGCAACCTGCACGAGTGTGAACCTAGGATAAGAACCCTCTCCACCCATTGACAAAGCATGTATTGCGCTTTTGCTGCATTTTTTATGCATTTTGCATTTTAAATCTGCCTAGCAACAAGACAAAATTTTTAAAAGTGAAACCCCCCGCAAAACGCATCAAAAACGCAAAACGCAATGCAGAAATGTCTGAAACGCAACCTGCATGGGTGTGAACCTAGGGTAAGAACCCTCTCCACCCATTGACAAAGCATGTATTGCATTTTTGCTGCATTTTTTTTATGCGTTTTGCATTTTAAATCTGCCTAGCAAGAAGAAAAAATTTGTAAAAATGAAACCCCCCCCTCGCAAAACGCATCAAAAACGCAAGTGCAAAAATGCAAAATGCAATGCAAAAACGGCTGAAACGCAACCTGCATAGGTGTGAACCTAGGGTAAGAACCCTCTCCACCCGTCGGCAAAGCATGTGTTGCATTTTTGCTGCATTTTTTATGCATTTTGCATTTTAAATCTGCCTAGCAACAAGAAAAACATTTTAAATATGAAAAAAACCCCACAGCAAAACGCAAAAAAAAGCAAGTGCAAAAATGCAAAACGCAATGCAGAAACGGCTGAAACGCAACCTGCATGGGTGTGAACCTAGGGTAAGAACTCTCTCCACTGGTCGGCAAAGCATGTATTGTGTTTTTTCTGCATTTTTGATGCATTTTGCATTTTAAATCTGCCTAGCAACAAGACAAAATTTTAAAAGTGAACCCCCCCCCGCAAAACGCATCAAAAATGCAAAATGCAATGCAGAAACGGCTGAAACACAACCTGCATGGGTGTGAATCTAGGGTAAGAACCCTCTCTACCCGTTGGCAAAGCATGTATTGCGTTTTTCTGCATTTTTGATGCGTTTTGCATTTTAAATCTGCCTAGCAACAAGAAAATTTTTTTTAAAAGTGAAACACCCCCCCCCCCCTCCATCCCCGGCAAAACGCATCAAAAATGAAAGTGCAAAAACACAGAATGCAACGCAGAAACGGCTGAAACGCAACCTGCATGGGTGTGAACCTAGAGCAATAACCCTCTCCACCCGCCATATTGGTTTTGGGCCCACAGATGGGCAAGTGGAGCCCGAAATAAATGGCAAAGCCTGTGCGTGGTGGGGGGGGGGGGGGCAGCAGCCTGACTGCTTCCAGGAGTATCCCTGTCAGTTTTAGACACAATCCTGGATTGTGTGGACAGCGCCCCTGGCAGTAAAAAGGTTACCGTTGTCGGCTGCACTTTCCTCACACTGTCACAGCTTGAGGAAAGTACTGCTGAGAACCGGCAATTGTCAGAAAAGAGATTGGCACTGATCATCAGGGCACTGATGATCAGTGCTCTGATGATCAATGCCCAGCAGTGCCACCCACAAGTGCCAAGCAGTTCCACCCACCTATGCCCATCTGTGCCCAACAGTGCCACCCATCTGTGCCCAGCAGTGTCTAGCAGTGCCACCCACCTGTGCCCAACAGTGCCACCCACCAGTGCCCAGCAGTGCCTTCCATCAGTGCCAACCATCAGTGCCCAGCAGTGCTGCCAGTTAGTGCCCAACAGGGCTGCCAGTCAGTGCCACACATCAGTGCTGCCCATCAGTGCCACCTTTCAGTGCCCATCATTGCTGCATATCAGTGCAGCATCATCAGTGCCAGATCATTAGTGTCGCCTATCAGTGCTGCCTATCAGTGCCATCAGTGTTTCCTATCTGTGCCACCTCATCATTGTCACCCATCATTGCCCATCAGTGCCGCCTATGAGTCCCCCTCAGTGCTGCCTGTCAGTGCCCATCAGTGCCGCCTATCAATGCTGCATATCAGTGCCGCCTATCAGTGCCCATCAGTGCTGCCTATCTGTGCCACCTCATCAGTGCCACCTACCAGTGCCCATCAGTGCCGCCTATGAGTCCCCCTCAGTGCTGCCTGTCATTGCCCATCAGTGCCGCCTATCAATGCTGCATATCAGTGCCGCCTATCTGTGCCCATCAGTGCTGCCTATCCGTGCCATCTCATCAGTGCCACCTACCAGTGCCCATCAGTGCTGCCTATGAGTGCTCATCAGTGCTGCCTATCAGTGCAGCCTCATCAATGCACATCAGTGAAGGAGAAAAGTTACCTGTTTGCAAAATGTTATAATATAAACAAAGAAAAACTTTTTTTTTCAAATTTTTTGCTCTTTTTTTGTTCATAGCGCAAAAAATAAACAATAAAATAAAAAAAATATAACAGATCCTAGACGTTCCAAATGTTTGTAATCTCCCTCTAAATATATGCTGCTACTTCGTTACAGCGATTAAACATGCATCGTTCTGCCCTAATTTAGATTTCCTCCAGGTACAGAGAAGGATGGGACTTCATAGCTTCCCGCTAAAGCCTTAATTAGAGAAGTACATGCTGCTTAAGTGTTTCATTTATGATCATTAACGCCGCTTCGCTTTTGCAGCCTCTCGCCGCGCACAAATAATTCATAAATGCAAGCAGCGCAAAAAAAAAAAAATCCCGGCGAGCAGAAGCTCTCACCAACAGGAACAGGAGGCGCGACATGATATATCTCCCTAATAGGAGCGGGCGATCTGCTACCTGCACTCCAGTGACGGCAAGGAAATTGATCGATCATTAAATTTGCATTACCCACATTTCCCCGACGCGCAGACACGCAGGTTAGCTTGCCCTGCAAGATGATGTGTGGCTGCTAAACCCCCCCCGACTGCAGAAAGATAATGGAGTTTTCTCGCCTCTGTTGACTTAATGAATCAGAACGGACAAGACGTTATGGCGTTTGGGTTATGTATGTGTTATATGTGTTCTCCAAGCGCTACGGGAAAGAGAGATTTCACAGAGATGAAGATTTCATGGGATCTACGGAGGGCTGCAGCCTGGGCAAGTACAATAGAAAGGCAGAAAGGAAAAAGTCTCAGCTCTGAAGAAGGGAGTTCGTCTCCCGAAACGCGTCTGACTACATCATTAAGGGTCTCCCACCACTTGGGACCATCACCACTGACTCTGTTTTAATCCCCTTTGGTCTGTGAGTGTGCACTTTTATGCATTTTAATAAACTCGTATTTCGCCGTGGTAATGCGTGAAGAGAGTGCGCCCTGTTTTTGCTTTTCTTCACCAGTACCAAGGAGTCCCGATTTTCCAAGGGCTGCACCTCCATGAATGACAGTTACAGTATCCCTGGTCAGCATGAAGATTTGAGAGCTGGTTTCGTTTTTTAGAAACAAAAAAGTCCCCCGTGCTCACAAATGGTGTACTGTGATTTATTTATTTATTTCAGGTACTTATATAGTGCCGTTAATTTATGCCGCACTTTACATATATATTGTACATTCACATCAGTCCCTAACCCTCAAGGGGTGTACAATCTAAGGTCCCTAACTCACATACATACATACACATACTAGGGCCAATTTAGACAGGAGCCAATTAACCTACCAGCGTGGCTTTGGAGTGTGGGAGGAAACCGGAGTACTCGGAGGAAACCCACGCAGTCACAGGGAGAATATGCAATGAAAACGTATCAGGTTTTTAGAGGATCCAGTGCTAACTTGCTGCCCTCTAACATCCCATTCACACTGGCTGTGACTTGCCATGCCAGGGATTAAAGTTGATCCAGGGAATATCCGATTGCCTCTCGGGGGATCAAGAAGGAATTCCTTACATCAACTGTCCCCATCAGAGTACCCCCTTATACCAATTGCCTCAACAGAGTGCCCCTTACATCAGCTGTCCCCATCAGAGTACCCCCTTACACCAATTGCCTCAACAGAGTGCCCCTTACATCAGCTGTCCCCATCAGAGTACCCCCTTACACCAATTGCCTCAACAGAGTGCCCCTTACATCAGCTGTCCCCATCAGAGTTCCCCTTATATTGAATGTCCCCAACAGAGTGCCCCTTACATCAGCTGTCCCAATCAGAGTACCCCCTTACACCAACTGCCTCAACAGAGTGCCCCTTACATCAGCTGTGCCCATCAGAGTACCCCCTTATACCAATTGCCTCAACAGAGTGCCCCTTACATCAGCTGTCCCCATCAGAGTGCCCCTTACATCAGCTGTCCCCATCAGAGTGCCTCTTACATTTAATGTCCCCATCAGAGTACCCCTTACATTGAATGTCCCCATCAGAGTACCCCCTTACACCAATTGCCTCAACAGAGTGCCCCTTACATCAGCTGTCCCCATCAGAGTACCCCCTTATACCAATTGCCTCAACAGAGTGCCCCTTACATCAGCTGTCCCCATCAGAGTGCCCCTTATATTGAATGTCCCCAACAGAGTGCCCCTTACATCAACTGTCCCCATCAGAGTACCCCCTTACACCAACTGCCTCAACAGAGTGCCCCCTTACATCAGCTGTGCCCATCAGAGTACCCCCTTATACCAATTGCCTCAACAGAGTGCCCCTTACATCAGCTGTCCCCATCAGAGTGCCCCTTACATTGAATGTCCCCATCAGAGTGCCCCTTACATTGAATGTCCCCAACAGAGTGCCCCCTTAGATCAATTGCCTCAACAGAGTACCCTGATTGTCACTGCAGCCCCAAAAGTGCCCAACAGTGCTCCCCATCAATGCCCAGCAGTGCTGCCAATCTGTTCCCAGCAGTGCTGCCAATCTGTGCCTCTCAATGCCGCCAGTCAGTGCTGCCTAGCAGTGCTACTAGACAGTGCCGTCAGCCAGAGCCGCCAGTCAATGCTGCCAGTTAGTGCCGCCTATCAGTGCCCTTCAGTGCTGCCTATTAGTGCCCATCAGTGCCTCCTATCAGTGCCCATCTTTTCCGCCTATCAGTGCAGCCTCATCAATGCCTTCTATCAGTATCCATCAGTGTTGCCTATCAGTACCCATCAGTGCTGCCTATGCATGCCTATCAGTGAAGCCTCCTCAACGCACATCAGTGAAAAAAATAGAATCAAAGAAAAACTTTTTTTTTAAAAACTTCGGTCTTTTTTCATTTGTTTAGCAAGCAATAAAACCCCAGTGGTGATTAAATACCACCAAACGAAAGCTCTGTTTGCGTGAATAAAATGATAAAAATGTTATATGGGTACAGTGTTGCATGACTGCAATTTTCATTCAAAGTGCAACAGCATCGAAAACTGAAAATTGGCCTGGGCAGGAAGGGGGTGAAGGTGCCTGGTAGGCGAGGGGTTCAAGTGACCCCTGTGTATGAGCTGCTCTGTCTCTGGACATTTTACATTAGGACTGTAGTCGGAGGAATCCTTTTAGATACACAGGCTCTACCTTCTTTACACCATTTCCAGCAAGGTAAGTGAGTATATATATTTATTTCAGGTACTTATATAGCACCATCAATTTATACAGAACTTTACATATATATTGTACATTCACATCAGTCCCTAACCCTCAAGGGGTATACAATTTAGGACCAATTTAGAGAGGATCCAATTCACCTACCAGCATGTCTTTGGAGTGTGGGAAGAAATCAAAGTACCTGGAGGCAACCATACTAGGACCAATTTTGACAGGATCCAATTCACTTACCAGCATGGCTTTGGAGTGTAGGAGGAAATCAGAGTACTTGGAAGCAACCCACACAGGCACAGGGAGAACATGCAAACTCCAGGCAGGTGGTGCAATGGCTGAGATTTGAACCAATGACCCTACTGCTGCCAGGTGGAAGTGCTAACCATTTAGCCACTGTGCTGCCCCATACATTTCAATTCCATAGACATCAGTGTAAGTTGCAATCCTTTAAACAGGACAATTTACAGTAAATGGCCTTGGAGCTTTTAAAGGAAGTATATAAAATCCTTCCAGTAGCTAACACAGGATGTCAGAAAATACGAGGTAAGCTGTTCTGTCTAATGCAAACGAATGGCAAACAATTACAGGATCTTTATAGATATAAACAAGGTTTTATCTAAATCTGGCAATAACATCCAGCGAACCTCATCGACCTGGTTATCTACAGTTCCCGATAGGGTTTTCCAAACTCAGCACAACATTTGTCCTCTTCTTTTGACAAGTAATATCAGAAAGGATGGTGTGCTCCCACAGGCCTCTCACAGCGGGAAGCGTGACCCTTTACTAATAATGACTCTCGCAGAGCACCGTTATTATTTAATGGCCGCAACACAATTCTGTGTGTAGGGCTACCCACGCAGGGGCCGCTTGATAATGCTTGTCCCCAATGGTTGACCTGACCTTGCAAGCCTCCAGACACTCTGGGTTCAGACCTATTTCAACAGTATAGAATAATAATGCCAGAGACACAATTCTTTGGTAACACCTCTTTATCAGACTTGTTCAATAGAGCAGACCACAGGAATAATGGGTTTAGGAGTGAAATAGGAGTAATCAATTATCCGTTGTCTTCTGCTAGCAATGGTGGGGCCCATGAGCATTAGTGAATACTGGTAATTCAAGTTCCCTTTGAGCTTGCAAGCCTCCCGACACCTCTGACACTCTGGGTTCAGACCTATTTCAACAGTATAGAATAATAATTCCAGAGACACAATTCTTTGGTAACACCTCTATATCAGACTTGTTCAATAGAGTAGACCACAGGAATAATGGGTTTAGGAGTAAAATAGGAGTAATCAATTATCCGTTGTCTTCTGCTAGCAATGGTGGGGCCCATGAGCATTAGTGAATACAGGTAATTCAAGTTCCCTTTGACCTTGCAAGCCTCCCGACACCTCTAACGCTCTGGGTTCAGACATATTTCAACAGTATAGAATAGTAATGCCAGAGACGCAATTCTTTGATAACACCTCTATATTAGACTTGTTCAATAGAGTAGACCACAGGGATAATGGGTTTAGGAGTACAATAGGAGTAATCAATTATCCGTTGTCTTCTGCTAGCAATGGTGGGGCCCATGAACATTAGTGAATACTGATAGTTCATGTCCCCTTTGACCTTGCAAGCCTCCCGACACCTCTGACACTCTGGGTTTAGACATATTTGAACAGTATACAATATTAATGCCAGAGACACAATTCTGTAGTAACACCTCTATATTAGACTTGTTCAAAAGAATAGACCACAGGAATAATGGGTTTAGGAGTAAAATAGGAGTAATCAATTATCCGTTGTCTTCTGCTAGCAATGGTGGGGCCCATGAGCATTAGTGAATACTGGTAATCCAAGTCCCCTTTGACCTTGCAATTCTCCTGACACCTAAAACTTTGGGTTCAGACATATTTTAACAGTATAGAATAATAATGCCAACGACTCAATTCTTTTGTAACACCTCTATATTGGGCTTGTTCAATAGAGTGGACCGCATGAATAATAGGTTTAGGAGTAAAACAGGAGTAATCAATTATCCGTTGTCTTCTGCTAGCAACGGTGGGGCCCATGAGCATTAGTGAATACTGGTAATTCAAGTCCCCTTTGACCTTGCAAGCCTCCCGAATCCTCTGGCACTCTGGGTTTAGACATATCTGAACAATATACAATATTAATGCCAGAGAAACAATTCTGTAGTAAGACCTCTATATTAGACTTTTTCAAAAGAGTAGCCCACAGGAATAATGGGTTTAGGATATATTTTTTATTGCATAAAAGCAGACCACTGGTAAAGTAGGAGTAAACATTTATCAGGCTATACAGTCATGAGTAGTAAGCTTCAACTATTTAATTGCAACACCAGCATCAAGAAGGGGAAGAAAAGGCCTGTTGACTTATCACCTCCCTCTAGGCCACCAGCACTTCAACGGGGGATGCAGAGAATTATGTAAATGTATACTCTGGCACAAATAGATATAAGTATCCTATGCTGAAAATCAATGGCCTTATAACTAACTTCAACTAGAGATTGCAACTTGAGTCCTGCGATGTTTAAAGCTCCTGATGCGGCGGTATCCTTTGTCTTCTGCTAGCAATAGTGGGGCCCATAAGCATTAGCACCTATTTCAACAGTATAGAATAATAATGCCAGAGACACAATTCTTTGGTACACCTCAAATAGAGTAGACCACAGGAATAATGGGTTTAGGAGTAAAATAGGAGTAATCAATTATCCGTTGTCTCCTGCTAGCAATGGTGGGGCCCATGAGCATTAGTGAATACTGGTAATTCAAGTCCCCTTTGACCTTGCAAGCCTCCCGGCACCTCTGACACTCTGGGTTTAGACATATTTCAACAGTATAGAATAATAATGCCAGAGACACAATTCTGTAGTAACACCTCTATATTAGACTTGTTCAAAAGAGGAGACCACAGGAATAATGGGTTTAGGATATACAACCCCAGTTAATCCATAAAAGCAGAATACTGGTAAAACAGGAGTAATCAATTACCAACATTTAGCAGGCTATACAGTCACAGTATACAACTATTTGTATACTACATGCTTTCTTGTGTTTTCGTTTTTCTGTTGATTGCCCGTGGTTTCTTTTCCCTCAACTAGGGAACCTTCGATTCATTACTAGTCACAACTAAAAATGGCGGCATGACCTTGCTACAGCTTGCCATCATTTTCATTAGTAGTCAACCAGAAGCCTATAACTCCACATTACAAAGGAGGCTCTAAAACAAGAATACATTTTCCTTCAGTAATACACCAAATGTACCGAAACCCCAAGTGCTGCTGGGAAGGCTCTTTATGACGGATGATTATTGTCCTTGGTGCATCGAATCTCGGGAACTAAATTGTTATTTAAGGAAGGTTTATAGACAGACAGGTAGCACGGAAACGGTCAATAATATGTCATTAAATGGGGCAGTAAAAGTGTTCGGCTGCCAAAATAAAGTCGTGAGTCTTCTGAAAACGCCGCTCTTATCTGAGAGAGATTATATTGTGTATTCTGCCATCTTGACAAAGGCGAAGTTCTGTGCGAACTCGGCAAACATTCCAATGAGACATATTTGTTTAACAGGGTGCAACAGCTGGCACCCCGGGGACTCCACTCATGCCAAGTGTATTGGAAGCAGGTATTGTCCTTTGGTTTCACTTTGTGTTTATTTTCAGTGCATCCTCTTTTAATCTGATTCAGCTGATTAAAACTAAAAAACGTTTGTCCCAGGTCCATCAATCCAATGGTCCAACCCATGTATTCATGGAAAACACAAATCACCCTACTGATCAATATCATGAAAGTGTTACTAAACCCACAACAGTACAATCAGTCTGTATATGCAGTAAAGCATGCTTGTTATACTCACTCTTAGGTAGAGGTTAATCCTCTGCATTGTGTAAAAATGCTGTTTGGTCCTGTCTTCTCTGATCCTCCCCTTCTTCCACAGTCCCCATCCATCTGCTGATTGAACAGAGCCTTAAGGGCAAGATGCACATGCTCAGCTTGGTGTGTATTGCTGGAGAAATTTTTTCTTGGGAAAGTGCATGTGATCAACACAGGGCCATTCAGCATGGTCCAGACAGAAGGACAGGGGTTTTGCAGCCGCATAGGACAATCAGAGAAGAATGAAAACTCCTCCTACAAGCTTTAACCGGTGCTCTGCTGGACACCGATAAAAGTCACAAGACTGCTATATACTGCTAATGAGAAAAGGTATTTAGCAGTTTATAGTTACTAAAATAATTGCACTTTCATGTTCTCTGTACTGTGGGAGATCAGATATAGTGAATGCAGGGTCCTGGGAGATCAGATATAGTGAATGCAGGGTCCTGGGAGATCAGATATAGTGAATTCAGGGTCCGGGGAGACCAGATATAGTGAATGCAGGGTCCGGGGACTGGATATAGTGAATGCAGGGTCCGGGGAGAGCGGATATAGTGAATGCAGGGTCCAGGGAGAGCAGATATAGTGAATGCAGGGTCCGGGGAGACCGGATATAGTGATTGCAGGGTCCGGGGAGACCAGATATAGTGAATGCAGGGTCCGGGGAGAGCGGATATAGTGAATGCAGGGTCCGGGGAGACCAGATATAGTGAATGCAGGGTCCGGGGAGAACAGATATAGTGAATGCAGGGTCCGGGGAGACCGGATATAGTGAATGCAGGGTCCGAGGAGAACAGATATAGTGAATGCAGGATCCTGGGAGATTGGATATAGTGAATGCAGGGTCCGGGGAGAGTGGATATAGTGAATGCAGGATTATTTGTGTTTATTTTCAGTGCATCCTCTTTTAATCTGATTCAGCTGATTAAAACTAAAAAATGTTTGTCCCAGGTCCATCAATCCAATGGTCCAACCCATGTATTCATGGAAAACACAAATCACCCTACTGATTAATATCATGAAAGTTTTACTAAACCCACCAAAGTAAAATCAGTCTGTATATTTAGTAAAGTGTGCTTGTTATACTCACTGTGGGACCTAAGGGGTTATTCTTCTTCATTGTGAAAAAAGGATGTTTGATCCTGTCTTCTCTGATCCTCCCCTGCTTCTACTGTCCCCAATCAATCTACTGATAAAACAGAGCCTTGGGGGAAAGCTACATATGCTCAGTTTGGTGTTTATTGCTAGAGAGTTTTTTTTTGTTTTTTTGGGAGAGTGCATGTGATCAGCACAGGGCCAATCAGCACTGTCCAGACAGAGGGTTTTTTCATATATACAGTATACATATATACAGTGAGGAACAGAAGTATTTGAACACCCTGCGATTTTGCAAGTTCTCCCACTTAGAAATCATGGAGGGGTCTGACATTCACATTGTAGGTGCATTCCCACTCTGAGAGACAGAATTCAAAAAAAAAAATTCAGGAAATCCCATTGTATGATTTGTAAAGAATTTATTTGTCTCGCACTGCTGAACAGAAGTATTTGAACACCTGAGAAGATCCGTGTTAATATTTGGTACAGAAGCCTTTGTTTGCAATCACAGAGGTCAGACTTTTCCTGTAGTTCTTGACCAGGTTTGCACTGCAACAGGGATTTTGGCCCCCTCCTCCACACAGATCTCTTCTAGATCTGTCAGGTTTCGGGGCTGTCGCAAAGCAACACGGAGTTTCAGCTCCCTTCAAAGATGTTCTATTGGATTTAGGTCTGGAGACTGGCTAGGCCACTCCAGAACCTTGATATGCTTCTTACAGAGCCACTCCTTGGTTATCCTGGCTGTGTGCTTCGGGTCGTTGTCATGTTGGAAGACCCAGCCACGACCCATCTTCAATGCTCTGACTGAGGGGAGGAGGTTGTTGCTCAAAATCTCACAATAAATGGCCCCATTCATCCTCTCCTTAATACAGTGCAGTCGTCCTGTCCCCTTCGCAGAAAAGCACCCCCAAAGCATGATGTTACCACCCCCATGCTTCACAGTAGGGATGGTGTTCTTGGGATGCAACTCATCCTTCTTTTTCCTCCAAACACGACGAGTGAAGTTTAGACCAAAAAGTTCTACTTTGGTCTCATCTGACCACATGACTTTCTCCCATTCCTCCTCTGGATCATCCAGATGGTCATTGGCAAACCTCAGACGGGCCTGGACATGTGATGACTTGAGCAGGGGAACCTTCCATGCAATGCATGATTTGAAACCATGGCGGTGTAGTGTTCTATCGACAGTGACCTGTGAAACTGTGGTTCCAGCTCTCTTCATGTCATTGACCAGCTCCTCCCTTGTAGTTCTGGGCTGATTCCTCATCTTTCTTATCATCAGTGATACCCCACAAGGTGAGATCTTGCATGGAGCCCCGCTCCGAGGGAGACTGACAGTCGTCTTTAGCCTCTTCCATGTTCTAACAATTGCTCCAACAGTTGATCTATTTTCACCAAGCTGCTTGGCAATTGCCCCGTAGCCCTTTCCAGCCTTGTGGAGGTCCACAATTTTGTCTCTGGTGTCTTTTGACAGCTCTTTGGTCTTGCCCATGGTAGTAGTTGGCATCTGACTGACTGTGGGGTAGACAGGTGTCTTTAAAGAGCTCAGACAGGTGCTACTAAGTTAGATTAATGAGTGGAGTAGAGGTGGAGTTTTTAAAGGCACAGTAACAGGTCTTTGAGAGCCAGAATTCTTGCTGTTTCTTAGGTGTTCAAATACTTATGCTCAGCAGTGCAAGACAAATACATTCTTTAAAAATCATACAATGTGATTTCCTGAATTTTTTTTTTTATTCTGTCTCTCAGAGTGGGAATGCACCTACAATGTGAATTTCAGACCCCCCCATGATTTCTAAGTGGGAGAACTTGCAAAATCGCAGGGTGTTCAAATACTTCTGTTCCTCACTGTTAATTGTATATATATATAAAACTGCAAGCTAGGACTATGAGTCTTTAAATTATGAACTTGGCCAGGCCTGAAACATATCTATGATAGGAACAGTCTGAAATTCAGGTACCTTTGCCTGCAAACACCATCCTACACCAAGCATCGTCATGTATCTATATGTTGTCACTTTCTTCCAGGTTCAGGGCATGTGCCCTGAACCTCCTGACACCTAATCCTGACACCCCCTCCTGACACCTAAATAGAAATTCCAGTATATATATATATATATATATATACACTCGCCGGCCTCTTTATTAGGTACATCTGTTCAATTGCTTGGTAACACAAATTGCAGCATGGCAGCAACTCAATGCATTTAAGCATCTAGATGTGGTGAAAACGACTTACTGAAGTTCAAATCGAGCATCAGAATGGGGAAGAAAAGGGATCTAAGTGACTTTAAAAATGGCATGGTTGTTGGTGCCAGACAGGCTGGACTGAGTATTTCAAAAACTGCTGATCTACTGGGATTTTCTAGCACAACCATCTCTAGGGTTTACATAGAACGGTCCAAAAAAGAGAAAATATCCAGTGAGTGGCAGTTGTGTGGAGAAAAATGACTTGTTGATGTCAGAGGTCAGAGGAGAATGAGTGTTCGATTTCAGCTGGGACATTCAGATGGTAAGGTCAGAATTTGGTGCAAACAACATGAAAGCACCCCCAAAGCTGGTGATGGTGGTGTCATGGTGTGGGGGATCCATCCTGCCTTGTATCAATGGTTCAGGCTGGTGGTGGTGGTGTCATGGTGTGGTGGATCCATCCTGCCTTGTATCAACGGTTAAGGCTGGTGGTGGTGTTATGGAGTGGGGGAGATTTTTTTGGCACTAGCAAGGTGTACCTAATAAAGTGGCCGGTGAGGGTATACCATAGTTTGTAGACGCTATATCTTTCACACAAACCAATCAATATACACTTATTTGGATTTTTTTCCAAAAACATGAAGAAATTAGATTTTTTTTTATTTTTTATTATTGCATATGTTTTATAACAGATTGTAAAAAAAATATATTTTTTCAAAATGTCTGGTCTTTTTTAATTTATACAATAAAAAATAAACCCAAAATAAACGAGAAGGCCTGGCTCGCAGTCTCCACTCTAATTCATCCCAAAGGTGCTCTATCAGGTTGAGGTCAGGACTCAAGTTGGAACAGGAAGGGGCCATCCCCAAACTCTTCCCACAAAGTTGCAGCTGCTCGGCCATGGAAAGCCATTCCATGAAGCTTTCTACGTACTGTTGTTGGGCTCATCTGAAGGCCACACAAAGTTTGCAGGTCTTTAGCTATTGACTCTGCAGACAGTTGGCGACTTCTGCGCACTGTGTGCTTCAGCATGCGCTGACCCCACTCGGTCATGTGACGTGGCCTACCACTTGGTGGCTGAGTTGCTGTTGTTCCCAGTTGCTTCCACTTTGCTATAATACCACTAACAGTTGAGCGTGGAATATTTAGTAGCCAGGAAATGTCACGGATGGACTTATTGCACAGGTGACAACCTATCACTGGACCACGCTTGGAGTCACTGAGCTCCTGAGAGCGACCCATTCTTTCACAAATGTTTGTAGAAGCAGTCTGCATGCCTAGGTGATGATTTTATACACCTGTGTCCATGGAGGTGATTTGGGCCAGCCCTCCAATGATTTGAATACTTTTGCCAATATAGTATATTAAGCAGGCCATACATGGGTTGAATTCTGAACAATTTTTGGATTGAAAATCAAAAACATCATTCGTTCTCTAATCCGATTGTGTCACCAATGATTTCGAAAATCGGTTGTTTTTCACAAATTTTCCAGCATGCCTGATAAACAAAATGGGGAGAAACCACGAAAATCGGCTGGTGCCATTGCCCCACTAACAGAGCGAAAATCAACCGATTATTCTTAGGATTATTCTTGAACAAAAAATCGTTCAAAAATTGACCCATGTATGGCCGGCCTAAGTATTTGTTTGAATGCTCCACAGCAGCTTGTTCTGTCAGTAACTGTGTACCCGACCGCAGTGCATTGGATGGCAGATAAAACCTGACGGTGGTTTCCATCCTTCCCCGAGTCTATCTCCACCGAACCAAAATTAGAACATCTTCGTGCACATTCATCAAATCCTGTTTACAGCACATCTGGATGCGCCATCCTTTATGATTCAGTAACATCTGCTGAATTTATATTATGGTGAAATATACCAAATAGCTGGTGTATGCAAGCAAATCCAGGCAAGCGAATGATCTAGATCTGCCCTATGAGGTACAAGTAATTTATAGGTAAAAGCTGTTTGAGTTCTGGGGGAATTCACATTTTCTTGCCTTATTGAGTAAATCATTAAATATTACGTGCAGTTGTAAAATGTGTGCCTTTTTATAGCATTGTATATAATTTGATATAAAAGCTGATAAAAATTGTGGATAGATAAAATCTGGTCGGAAGCAATAGACACAAAGTAAATGAAGCACTGCCACTTAGTGGATAAAAATGTCACTGAAGATGTTAGAATGACTTCTAAATACTATACATGTTATATACTATACATACTATCTACTCAAGATACAAGTTTTTTCAGACACTTTTTATTTATATGCAACAATCAGTTTTTATGCTACAATTACTTAGAACCCCCAAACATACATATATATATATATACTTACACACATACATATACACACACACACATACATATACATATATATGTATATTATTATAATTATTATACAGGATTTATATACTATTATTATAATACAGGATTTATATGGCGCCAACAGTTTGCTCAGCGGTTTACAATATAACGGGAGAGAATACAGCAACAATACAGTTCAAGACAAGAAGGAAAGGAGGGCCCTGATCCTTGGAGCTTACAATCTAGGATATATATATACATACACACACATATATATATAGGCACCTTCCCCTCCCCTCTAAAGCACGCACACATCACCCCCATACTCAAAAAGCCCTCCCTTGACCCCACTAACCTTAACAACCTTAGATCCATCTCCTTGTTGCCCTTCACTTCCAAGCTCCTTGAGCGCCTGGTCTACAATTGCCTAAGCGCCCACCTCACTGATAACAACCTCCTTGACCCCCTACAGTCTGGCTTCCGCCCCCTGCACTCCACCGAAACCGGCCTACTTAAAATCACAAACGACCTGCTAACTGCCAAAGCCAATGGCCACTATTCTATCCTCCTGCTCCTTGACCTCTCCGCGGCCTTCGACACTGTTGACCACCCTCTCCTCCTTGCCAAACTGAACTCCCTTGGCATCAAGGACGCTGCTCTCTCCTGGTTCGCCTCCTACCTTTCCCAACGCTCCTTCAGCGTCACCTATAACACTGCCACCTCCCCCTCTCTGTCGGGGTCCCCCAAGGCTCAGTCCTCGGGCCCCTCCTCTTCTCCATCTATACCTCCTCCCTTGGCAAACTTATTCACTCCCACGGCTTCAATTACCATCTCTATGCCGACGACACCCAAATTTACCTCTCCTCCCCCCACCTCACCCCCTCACTCTCTGCCCACATCGCCCACCTCCTATACGACATATCAGACTGGATGTCGCTCCATTTCCTCAAACTTAACCTATCCAAAACCGAGCTCCTGGTCTTCCCCCCTCCCCATGCCCCCCCCCCCATCCTCTCCATCACTACTAACAACGCCACCATCTCTCCCACCCCACACGCCAAAGTCCTGGGTGTCACTCTGGACTCCCACCTCTCCTTCCTACCCCACATCCAACTGCTATCTAGATCTTGCAGGCTCCACCTCCGCAACATCTCCAAGATACGCACATTCCTCACCCCAGACACCACCAAACAACTCGTACACTCCCTCATCATCTCACACCTGGACTATTGCAACTCCCTTCTCACTGGCCTACCCAAACAAACACTATCCCCACTCCAGTCGATCCTAAACTCAGCGGCTAGACTCATCCACCTCACCAATCGCTCCACATCTGCCTCCCCCCTCTGCCAATCCCTTCACTGGCTCCCGATTGCCTAACGCATCAAGTTCAAGCTGCTAACCCTGACCTACAAAGCCATTCACAATGCCGCCCCGAACTACATAACTGACCTGATACCCAGATACTACCCTACCCGTGCCCTTCGCTCCTCACAGGACCTCCTGCTCTCTAGCTCCCTGGTCTCCTCCTCCCACGCCCGATTGCAGGACTTCTCTAGGACTTCCCCCATCCTCTGGAACTCCCTATCCCAATCCATCAGACTGTCACCTACCCTCCTCACCTTCAGGCGCACCCTGAAAACCCATCCTCTTCAGGGAAGCCTACCCCAACCTCACCTAACACCCGACCTCACCTAACAATTAACCTCCTCCACTCCACCCACCACTCCATCCCCCACAGCCATCTCCTCCTGTGCCGACTTCCCCTCCCTCCTAGATTGTAAGCTTGAAAGAGCAGAGCCCTTGAACCCCTCGTGTAGTGTATTGTTACTGTCTTGCCTCATGTTCTGTCCCCCTGCTACTGTACAGCGCTGAGTATACCCTTTGGCGCTATATAAATACTGTATAATAATATATATATACACACACACACTGGGGGGGGGGACTGTCACTGACATCCTCAGTGACACTAATACAGTGATCAGTACTAATAAAGAGCACTGACACTGTACTAATGGCACTGGGCAGGAAGGGGTTAACATCTGTGGCAATCAAAGGGTTAACTGTGTGCTGTTTTACTATGTGTGTTGTACTGTGTAAGCAAGCTGCTTTGTATGGCTGTGCTATGCGCAGCCAAACAAAGCAGCAATGCTGGAGCTGACAGTAGAGAGATCTGTATTGTTTACATGCAGACCTCTCCCCTGTCAGTGATAATCGGCGATCACCGGGTGCCGGCAGGGAATTACCTGCCGGGACCCCGTGATCGACAGCTGAAGCCGCCAATGGCAGCGCGGGTAGGGCGCATGTGCACCCCCTACCTGTAAATGAAAAATCACATATATATATATGTGTGTGATTTTGCACAGCCCTTCCGCCTTGTAGCAGTATTTCTGCTATAGGGCGGCGGACAAGCGTTTAAAATAATTTTTTTGATCACTTTTATTGTCACAAAAGAATGTAAACACCCCCTGTGATAGCAATAGGCCTGGGACAGGTACTCTTTATGGAGGGGTCTGGGTTCAGTAAGTATGAATGTGAGTTAGGGACCTTAGATTGTACGCCCCTCGAGGGTTAGGCACTGATGTGAATGTACAATATATATGTAAAGCAAGGCGTAAATTGACAGCGCCAGGGGCGGACTGAGCATTTGGAAACTCGGGCACTGCCCGAGGGCCCAGAGTCAGTAGGGGGCCCCATGAGATGCCCCTGGTACCTTTTTCATAGGCTTTTTTGAATTTGGGCAAGGACACAGGGGCCCCATGATCCCCTATTGCCCAGGGGCCCCATGAGTTGTCAGTCCGCCCCTGGACAGCGCTATATAAGTACATTAAATAAATAAATAAAATTTGCTGTCAAAAATGTTTTTTAACCATTTCCCGTCCGTCCCATGTACATAAACGGCCGGACGGGATCAGGGCAGGAGTGGGTGGCTGTTTATAAACGTCCTCCCACATTCCCTGCCTGTGCGCGCTCCCTGAGAGCACGCAGCGCCGCGATCCGGTGCCCGCTGTGTCCGATCGCTGTACGGGACCTGTGTGACGTCTCGATCATGTGATCCCTGATTGGCCAATCAGTGATCACATGAAGAGTAGTAAGCAAGATGTCACTTCTTACATCATTGCTTACTACTTGTGAATGATCACAGAGGTCACATAGTACAAGGCTATTCACAACAGCCTTGTACCATGTGACAAGCTGTAACCAATCACAGCCCTCACAGTATTTCTCAATGGCTGCAAGAATGCAGCCAGAGAGGAGAAATTATTGTTTTTACAGCCTTTATGGGTGTAAAAGCAATCAGTGTAAAAAAAAAAAAAAATCTTCATCACCCCCCACAAGTAGTACAGTGTCACCATGGTGAAACTACTGCTAGGGTGACAGTATGTTAAAAAAAACATAAATATTGTTATAAAAAAATAAAATAAAAATGTAAAAAATTGTTTTGAAAAATGTTTTGGTTATAAACTAATTTGGGTTTTTTTTTTTACTAAAAAGATAACTGAATAAATTTTGGCCAAGATCTATGAAGAAAGATTATTTATTTGCAAAATTTTATAAGAAAAACACTTTTTTTTTCAAATTATTTGGAATTTTTCATTTATATAGCAAAAAAAACCCAGTGGTGAATAAATACCACCAAAATAAAGTTTTATCTGTCTCAAAAACAGGCTAAAAAATTCATATGGGTACAGCGTTGCATGACCGCGCAATTGTCGTTCACAGTGTGATAGCACTGAAAGCTGAAAATTGGCCTGGGCAGGAAGGGGGTAAAACTGTCCAGACTTGAATTGGTTAATTCCTCTAATTCTCTAATTAAACACACAAGAGGTGGTAATAAGTTGTGACCTTCTTGATGAAATGATGTCCACCCTCTGAGCAGAATGGACCTGACACGAGCTTAACATCTCAACATTTTTCAGCCTAATTTCATCCTTGGTTGTAGAATATTTATGAAAACGCTTAATAGGCTTCCCGACCTGGCAGATTAAACCTTGTAACGAGGCAGCTGCAGATTCATAAATTAAACTGAGATTAATAAAGACGAGAAACTCCACAACGTCCTGAAAATGGAATATTTATAATGAAGATAAAACCAAGTTGTGGTTTCTTGTACAATAATTTTTATTCGTTTTTCAGTTTTTGAGGTTGAGACAATATTGGAGTACAATTGGTAAGAAAAAAAAAGGACCCTCGCAGGGGACCGATTGACAGATAAGCAGTACAAACCAGGGGCGGACTGACCATTCGGAAACTCGGGCACTACCCAAGGGCACGGGGTCAGTAGGGGGCCCCATGAGATGCCCCTGGTACTTTTTTCATAGGCTTTTTTGAGTTTGGGCAAGGACACAGGGGCCCCATGATCCCCTATTGCCCGGGGGCCCCATGAGTTGTCAGTCCGCCCCTGGTACAAACAGTGACATCAGGGGCGGACTGACCATTTGGAAACTAGGGCCCGGGGTCAGTAGGGGGCCCCATGAGATGCCCCTGGTACCTTTTTCATAGGCTTTTTTGAGTTTGGGCAAGGGCACAGGGGCCCCATGATCCCCTATTGCCCGGGGGCCCCATGAGTTGTCAGTCCGCCCCTGGTACAAACAGTGACATCAGGGGCGGACTGACCATTTGGAAACTAGGGCCCAGGGTCAGTAGGGGGCCCCATGAGATGCCCCTGGTACCTTTTTCATAGGCTTTTTTGAGTTTGGGCAAGGACACAGGGGCCCCATGATCCCCTATTGCCCAGGGGCCCCATGAGTTGTCAGTCCGCCCCTGAGTGAGCAAATATCCATCAATAAGAACACGCCCCTAAAAGAGCGGGATGAGCATGAGTATTATCTCCGATGAGATAAGTCGCGGTGGTGAGCTGTGAGAAAACGGGGGCCAGGAGGGAGAAGAAGAAGGAGAAGAGAGAACGGCAACCTAGCGAAAGAGGTCTGTGCTTGGGTACTTCCGTTATAATACCGCTTCCCCATCCGAACACCGACCACAGACACCACAGATTTTAAGTAAGCCAGAAAGTAGACTGGTTTATTTGAACACAGATACACGATATAGACACTCAAGGGAAAAATCCCCCCTCCCTGCATAATGTCACAGGGCGGGGCAATCTACATTTAGTAACAAGAGACACACATGTATTCAAACTTCACTAAAGCAGACAGTCCCATCAGGAGGGAGGGCTGCTGGAGACACCCACCAACTAATCTAATACACATAAACACATACATCCCATAATAGTTTGCTCCCAAACCAGACACACAATGAGATGCAACCACATAACACCAAACAATCCACAACCCACCACCCCACCTATCTCCTAGACATGTGTACACAATATTAGGACAGATCACTCTATACCCCTAACAGGCACAGGGTGACTTACACATAAAAGGGATATGGGGAGCTGAGACAGGGGTCTCCCCACCTCTCCAAAGTGAGCTGGGTTCCATGAGCCCCCCACCCAAACTGACTCCTGTCACAGGAGAACAGGTGAAAAGAGAGAAAAAAAATCAAGAAGGAGACAGTATTGAGGTGGTCTGAGCATGGGGGTCCCCCATAAAATTGGTGCAAGCCCAAACTGTATTCAGGAATTGAAGGGTGAGCGTAAGACCACCAAGGGATCCAAATGTTCAGGAACCAAAGGATGGGTGTCAGTAAGGATACCAGGGGTGGACTGACCATTTGAGTACTCGGCACTGCCCGAGGGCCTGGGGTCAGTAGGGGGCCCCATTAAATGCCCCTGGTACCTTTTTATAGGCTTTTTTGGGTGTGCTTTGAATGTGGGCAAGAACACAGGGGCCCCATGATCCCCTATTGCCCGGGGGCCCCATGAGTTGTCAGTCCGCCCCTGAAGGATACTCAACATTTTTTCATGGATCATGAGGGTGGTCATAATTGTTCCCACCTCCCTGAACTGGTCCGATGGCTTCTTCCAGGTCCTAGTGATGGCCCTTTTAGCTGCTATAAAGAGATAGGTAGCCAATTTTTGCTGATGAGATAGAGCGCCACCTGCAGTGCAGAATATAGACTGCACCTGCCTATACACTGATATTATTTATAGATACTGCAACAAAGAGAGAATTTACTAGAAGGTATTTCCATTTACATATGGACTGACTTGGCTGGTTCAAATAATATGCAGATTTTTAAAAATATGTACTTTAAAAAACTGTCCAGTTCCAACAAAATGCACCCATCAGCCATCAGCCATGAAGAGTCTGTTCTGTACGGGAAGAAAACATTTTACTGTTGAATTCCTGTGTCTACCCTTTTTGTGCCTAATTTACAGCACCGTAGCAAATCCTGCTTTATAGAACAATAAATCTTTAATGGGAAAGTTCTCTATAAAATTAGGGAAGGAAATAAGTGACCAGAAACCTCAAACTAAATTTGTAGTAGAAATTTAAAGGAACAAGAACCCACACAGACCCATCACAACTCAATTACCGAAATACACAACCAATGCTGTAAAATATTTTCTAATGACACTTTGCTGCTGATCTAGTTTATTCAGTCGTGTCCTTCACAATATGATGTTGGACAGGACTATGTTTATCAAGTCAACTTACACACATGGAAGGAAAATATATCTGAAATATATTTTAAAAATATTCTTCCCAAATATATTGACATGTATTTGAAATGCCACAATTTTTGCCGTATTCAATATATTTTAAAATGCATTCATATATATACTTATATACTTATATACTTTTGTTCGGCTAATATTAAGCTGTCATTTCTCATTTTCACTTAGAGCAAGTTGCACCTCCCATATGGAAGAAAAATATATTTGAAATATATTTAAAAAATATTCTTTCCAAATATATTGACATATATTTGAAATGCTACAATTTTGGCCAAATTCAATATATAAATATATATAAATGAAAAAACATTTTTTTTTAACAATTGAAAAAAAAAAGTTTTTAAAAATACATTTCAAATATACTGTATGTCTTTAACCCCTTGGTGCCAGCGCCAAGGGTTTCAGAAGGCAGGAGGCGGGGTTTAGGGTCATGTGACCGCCATGACACGCCATCACGGCTGTCACATGATCAGGAAAGGTCCCGATCGAAAGAGGAGACGAGGGACCTTTCCGTGAGTACCGGACATGTGTGCTGGGAGCATGGGCGGACTGACTATTTGGAAACTCGGGCACTGCCCGAGGGCCTGGGGTCAGTAGGGGGCCCCATGAGATATACCATATATATATACTGCATGTTGAAATGCATTTTTATTACAAAATATATGAAAAATATATTTAAACATACATTTCAAATACACTGTATGTCTTCAAAATACAAATCTACATTTTTGGAATGCATTTACAAATATAAGTAAAAATATATGTTAAAATTACTTTTTTATATGTTAAAAAAATATGAAGAATTTTTTTAAAATATATATTTTTTAAATATATTCTTCAGAATTTTTTTAACATATAAAAAAGTCATTTAACATATATTATTACATATATTTGTAAATGCATCTGTATTTTTAAAGACACGCAGTATATTTGAAATTTATTTTTTAATATATTTTTTGTATATTTTGTAATAAAAACACATTTCAACATGCAATATATATATATATATATATATATATTGAAATACATTTTGAAATATATTGAATTGTAGCATTCCAAATATATGTCAATATATTTGGGAAGAATATTTTTAAAATATATATCAAATATATTTTTCTTCCATATGGGTAGGGCAGTTTATAGGGCCCCCACCCCCACTCATTGATACCAACTTCACTGGCCTCATTCAGAGGCATCCCTCATCCCGGGTTTTGGGAGCTTACAGTCTAATAGGGAGTGTCTGGTAGAACAAAAGGTATATAGCTGTGAGGGATGATCTGATGGGAGAGATAGAAGTTTTGGTTATTAGCTGAAGGCAGAATAGGCTTCCCTGAAGAGATAGGTTTTCAGGGATCAAAAGTGGACAGAGCAGGAGATAGCCAAACAGATTGAGGTAGGGATTTCCAGAGGATGGGAGAGGCTCTGGAGAAGTCCTGGAGATGAGCATGGGAGAAGGAGACAAGTGAGCCAGACAGCAGGAGGTCTTGGGAGGAGCGGAGAGGACGGTTTGGGTGATATTTGGAGACAAGATTGGTGATGTAGCTTTGTATGTTATTGTTAATATTTAGAATTTTATTCGTTGGACAATGGGAAGCCAGTGGAGGGACTGGCAAAGAGGGGTGGAGGACAATGAGTGGAGGCCAGTGGAGGGATTGGTAGAGAGGGGTGGAGGACACTGAGTGGAGGCCAGTGGAAGGATTGGCAGAGAGGGGTGGAGGACACTAAATGGAGGTCAGTGGAGGGATTGGCAGAGAAGGGTGGAGGACACTGAGTGGAGGCCAGTGGAGGGATTGGCAGAGAGGGATGGAGGACACTGAGTGGAGGCCAGTGGAGGGATTGGCAGAGAAGGGTGGAAGACACTGAGTGGAGGCCAGTGGAGGGATTGGCAGAGAGGGATGGGGGACACTGAGTAGAGGTCAGTGGAGGGATTGGCAGAGAGGGATGGAGGACACTGAGTGGAGGCCAGTGGAGGGATTGGCAGAGAAGGGTGGAGAACACTGAGTGGAGACCAGTGGAGGGATTGTCAGAGAGGGATGGGGGACACTGAGTGGAGGCCAGTGGAGGGATTGTCAGAGAGGGATGGGGGACACTGAGTGGAGGCCAGTGGAGGGATTGTCAGAGAGGGATGGGGGACACTGAGTGGAGGTCAGTGGAGGGATTGGCAGAGAGGGATGGAGGACACGAGTGGAGGGAATGGCAGAGAGGGATGGCAGATATGGAATGGATGGTAAGGTGGATGAGTCTGGCAGCAGAAGCATTCATGATCAACTGAAGAGGTGATATCCTACAAAGAGGTAGGCCAATGAGGAGGGAGTTATCCAGGGATTGCCTTTCGGGGGATCAGGAAGGAACTTCCCCCTGCAGGAGCAAACTGTATCATTCTCTGCTGGGTTTTTGCCTTCCTCTGGATCAACTGTGGGTGTAGGATTATAACTTCTTTTTTTATGGTTAAATTGGATGGACTTTACTCTTCTTTCAGCCAGACTAACTATGTAACAATAGTCAAGGTGAGAGATAATAAGGGAGTGAATAAGTTGCTTAGTGGTTTCAACGGTTAAAAGAAAGGCATATTTTTGGGATGTTGCGTATCTTGGAGATGTTGCGTATCTTGGAGATGTTGCGTATCTTGGAGATGTTGCGTATCTTGGAGATGTTGCGTATCTTGGAGATGTTGCGTATCTTGGAGATGTTGCGTATCTTGGAGATGTTGTGGAGGTGAAGTCTACAAGATTTGGACAGCAATTGGATTTGGGGCTGAAAGGACAGATGGGAGTCCAGGATTACACCAGCACCCTAGCATGAGGAGAGGCACTGATTGTTCTACTATTGATCTTGATGGAGAAGTCAGTGGAGGGGGCACGGGCTGGAGGGAATAGTATGAGCTCCGTTTTTTAAAGTTTGAGTTTGAGGAAGTGGAGTGACATCCATGCTGCTATGTCGGTTAGTAAGTTAGTAAAGCGAGAGGAATCTGAAGGAGTGAGGTGAGGAGTAGAGAGATTAGTGTGTCATCAGCATAGAGTACTTAAAGCCGTGGGAGTTTATCAAGTGACCAAGGGAGGAGGTGTAGATGGAGAAGAGAAGGGGTCCAAGGACAGAACCTTGAGGGACCCCTACAGAAAGAGGGAGTGGAGAGGAGGAGACCGAGTTATAGGGGCGTTGTGATAGGTAGGAGGAGAATCAGGAGAGAGCAGAGTCTTGAACACTTTAGAACCACTTTAGTGCAACTCTCTATTCATTAGTACACCAAGAAATTTACTTTTTAATTGCAAGCAGTTTAAGTACCTGAAACTGGCTTGATATGAGCCTCTAACGTTCATATATAGCAGAGCTCAGATGGGAGAGGGAGAAGCAGCACAAGGAAACAATCAGTTTTTCTGCAAGGACCATGCTGATAGGAGAGCTCATCAGTCTGCTGATTCTCCTTTCACTGTCCAGTCACAGACTGGGGGGAGGGACAAGACCTGTAAGTGGAACTGAACTGCAGCAGAGAAAAATCAGGTCTGGTGGTACATGGCGAAGCTGGTGAATTTCAGAACTGGTTGCACAGGAACATAAATCCTTTGTCAGGTAAAACAGCTCCCATAAAAGTATCTCATCTGTGTATTTAGTGGTTTGTTGGAAGTTTAGCTTCATGTAAGTGCTAGGTGTTTAATGAGCAGCTGGGTTAGGTTAGCGGTAGAATCAAAGGTTAGGATGATAATTAAAGTGTAAATGTTACGATTATGGTTTTGACAGTTAATATGGTAAAGTGTTAATAAACCCAGACAGAGGTCAAGGGTTCAGTATCCTCCTAGAGCAGAATGAAAACTCCTCCTAAAAGCTTTAACCAGTGCTCTGCTGGACACTGATAGAAGTTGCAAGGCTGCTATATACTGCTGATGAGAAAAGGGATTTAGCAGTTTATATTTACTAAAATAATTGCATTTCCATGTTGTGTGTACTGTGGGAGACCAGATATAGTGAATGCAGGGTCCGGGGAGACCAGATATAGCGAATGCAGGGTCCGGGGAGACCAGATATAGCGAATGCAGGGTCCGGGGAGAGCGGATATAGTGAATGCAGGCTCCTGGGAGACCAGGTATAGTGAATGCAAGGTCCTGGAGACCATATATAGTGAATGCAGGCTCCTGGGAGACCAGGTATAGTGAATGCAAGGTCCTGGAGACCATATATAGTGAATGCGGGGTCTGGGGAGAGTGGATATAGTGAATACAGTGTCCGGGGTTTAGTAACACTTTAATGCCAAAAACAAATTCACTGGACAATGACATCTACAGACCATGTCTTCATAATCACTATCTACAACTAGTGCATAACTAATTACTGGCAGCTAACAGGGAGTTGCTGCAAAGCCGCTGAGGATTCCTGATAATGTGTGCTTTGTGGAAAGGTGAATGATTTCTGGTGAAAATGACACCTGTTTTCCTTCATATCTCCTCCCCGTTTCAGGCGACGCAGGTAAACCTCAGACCAATGGGAGACCTGTCTCTGTGCCTTCCATTCGCCGTCACAGGCTGGCAGGATCTGACTTTTACAGTATCCAAGCTTCTGTAATCCCTATTCATTCACCTCCTTTCACAGGCTTTCCTCATTCACTGGCAGAACAAAGATAAACAGAGCACGGGTGCCAAAGCTGACAATGAAACGGAAGTGAACAGTGAAGAGGGAGAAGTGGATATGAGAATAATAAAGGGCCAACACTGCACAGCCGGCTATGCCAACACGGAAACCTGCACAGATCATTTATCCAGAGATTACAATAAATGCCAGGAATGTCTTTGTACTTTCTCATACAAAGAATATGTACTTTGTCACATAGGACAACATAACAGCTTCATTTACAGCGCCTTGAAAAAGTATTCATACCCCTTGAAATTTTCCACATTTTGCCATGTTGCAGCCAAAAAAGTAAATTTATTTTTCAGGGATTTCATGTGTTAGACCAACACAAAGTGGCACATGATTGTGAAATGGAAGGAAAATGATAAATGGTTTTCAATTTTTTTTACAAATAAATATCTGAAAAGCGTGGCGTATATTTGTATTCAGCCCCCTTTACTCTGATACCCCTAACTAAAATCTAGTGGAACCAATTGCCTTCTAATCTAATCTAATTAGTAAATAGAGTCCACCTATGTGTCATGTAATCTCAGTATAAACCAGGGGCAGACTGACCATTCGAGCACTCGGGCACTGCCCGAGGGCCCGGGGTCAGTAGGGGGCCCCATGAGATTCCTCTGGTACCTTTCATTGGCTTTTTCATAGGCTTTTTTGGGTATGGGCAAGGACACAGGGGCCCCATGATCCCCTATTGCCCGGGGGCCCCATGAGTTGTCAGTCCGCCCCTGGTATAAACACAGCTGTTCTGTGAAGCCTTCAGAGGTTTGTGTGACGGGAGTGATTTTGGGTGGGGGGGCCCACGTTCACTTTGAAGAGGTGGGGAGATCCCTGTGTCAGCTCCCCATATTCCTTTTATGTGTAAGTCACCCTGTGCCTGTTAGGGGTACAGGGTGATCTGTCCTAATATTGTGTAGACATGTCTAGGAGATAGGTGGGGTGGGGGGTTTTGGATTTTTTGGTGTTGTGTGGTTGCATCCCATTGTTCTATTGTATGTCTGGCTTGGGAGCAAACTATTATGGGATGTATGTGTTTATGTGTATTAGCTTAGTGGTGGTGGGAGGGAGGTGTCTACAGCAGCCCTCCATCCTGATGGGACTGTCTGTTGGTGTGTCTCTTGTTACTAAATGTAGATTGCCCCACCCTGTAACATTATGCAGGGAGGGGGATTTGCCCCCTGAGTGTATAAAAAGCCAGTTCGAGTTTCAAATAAAGAGTTTCATGTTCAGACAGATTGATGTTGTCTAGTCTTGTTTGGTCGGCTGTGGTGTCTGTGGTCGGTGTTCGGACGGGGAAGCTGTATTATAACGGAAGTACCCAAGCGCAGTCTGGGGTCAGTTCCATTACAGTTTGTTAGGGAACATTCGTGAACAAACAGCATCATCAAGGCCAAGGAACACACCAGACAGGTCAGGGATAAAGTTGTGGAGAAGCTTAAAGCAGGGTTAGGTTATAAAAAAATTCTCCCAAGCTTTGAACATCTCATGGAGCATTGTTCAATCCATCATCCGAAAATGGAAAGAGTATGGCACAACTGCAAACCTACCAAGACATGGCCGTCCACCTAAACTGACAAGCCAGGCAAGGAGAGCATTCATCAGAGAAGCAGCCAAGAGGCCCATGGTAACTCTGGAGGAGCTGCAGAGGTCCTCAGCTCAGGTGGGAGAATCTGTCCACAGGGCAACTATTAATCATGCAATCCAGAAATCTGGCCTTTATGGAAGAGTGGCAAAAAGAAAGCCTTCGTTGAAAGAAAGCCATAAGAAGTCCCGTTTGCAATTTAAGATAAGCCATGTGGGGGACACAGCAAACAAGTGGAAGACGGGGCTCTGGTCAGATGAGATGAAAATTTAACTTTTTGGCCTAAAAGCAAAAGGCTATTGTCACGGATCCACGGTCGCTGCCACCAACAGGCGACAATTGCACGACCGCGACTAACAGTAATACGTCACGCCCACGGCGTCAGACCCCAGACCTTCTCACCAAACTTGTGACCGAAGGACCAGCTGATCTAAAACCGCGGTGTGACACGCGTAACAAGGCCACACTCAGCTGCACCCAGCACAGCGATTGCCCAGCTAATGGACTACAATCGGTGCCTGCAGCCTAAATGCGCTTGTTGCTGGGTCGGGTTAATTACGCAACTAACCCTCTACTGCCACCACCACTTTTATCGGAGACTGGGAAACTTTAAATGTGTCCTGTGAACACAGCTTTCACCTCAGCAGTAATACAGCAGTAAAATGTGCATTAGGTTTCACCTGCTGTATTACTGTATCACCTTCAAAGTGTGACAGAGATTTACCATGATATGATTTATTACTCAGCAAGCTATCTGCCATAGTATTGTCTTGTCAATCTGTTCTCACGCACTTGTGTCTCCTGCCCTACCTAGTTTTATTGTAGCATAGTGACTCTCTTTAATGTATATGGGGGTTTATGACCATCATTATACTCACCTGTATCAGACGGTAATACCAGCTTAATTTCACACATCTCCAAAAAGGAAATATGTTTTGACTTGTATATATACAAGTTCAAATATATTCAATATACATTTGAATTGTATATCCCAGGTATGTAAATATATGCATAGCCACAAATAGTGGCATATTTAGTGTATTTGACACCTAGAACAGATTAATTCTTACCCCCCCATACCACAAAATACCTTCAGTAGTAATCATAAAATTAATTTAATAAATGAAAAGGAGAAACAGTGGAACAGTCAGGAATATATTATATACAGGAGTCTGGGATGTGCACTGTGCAGATTAATTAAGTGGTGGTCAGTGAAGCACTGCACCCTTACCTAAGTGGTCAATAGAGAAGGGATCCCTTACAACCGTAGTTAGTAAAGGGCCCACTAGCAATGGTGGTCAGTGGAGAAGACCCTCCTCACATTGGCAATAAGCACCGTTACATTGAAGGTCTTTCTTGGAGAAGGGCCCCCTTATGTAGCTGGTCAGTGAAGACGTTCCTCCTTACATTGGTGGTCAGTGAAGAAGCGCCTCCTTACATTAGTGGCCAGTGAAGAAGTGCCACCTTACATTGGTGGCCACTGAAGAAGTGCAACCTTACATTGCTGGCCACTGAAGAAGTGCCTACTTACATTGGTGGTCAGTGAAGAAGTGCCTCCTTACATTAGTGGCCAGTGAACAAGTGCCTCCTAGCATTGGTGGCCAGTGAAGAAGTGCCTCCTAGCATTGGTGGCCAGTGAAGAAGTGCCTCCTAGCATTGGTGGACAGTGAAGAAGTGCCTCCTAGCATTGATGGCCAGTGAAGAAGTGCCTCCTTACATAGGTAGCAAGTGAAGCAGTGCCTCCTTACATCGGTGGCCAGTGAACAAGTGCCTCCTTACATTGGTGGCCAGTGAAGAAGTGCCTCCTTACATTGGTGGCCAGTGAAGAAGTGCCTCCTTAAATTGGTGGCCAGTGAAGAAGTGGCTCCTTACATTGGTGGCAAGTGAAGAAGTGCCTCCTTACATTGGTTCCCAGTGAAGAAGTGCCTCCTAGTACTCATGGTCAGTGAAGAAGTGCCTCCTAGCATTGGTGGCCAGTAAAGAAGTGCCACCTTACATTGGTGACCAGTGAAGAAGTGCCACTGACACCTGAATGCAAGTCTGTGTGGAAATACGTGTTGCCTGGCTGTGCAGGATTATAGGGGGACCCAAATACTTTGCAACTCCTAGGGGGTAGTGCTACAAGTGTTAGGGATAACGTCCAAGAGGAAGACTTGTGTCTACGGTGGTCTTTCCCCTCTTACTGGGTAAATTGCCACCCACTCCTATGTGTGTCTCTGGGACAGGAATTGAGGGATGCTGTCCCTGTTGGGAACACCAACAGCAATAATAATAATAATAATTAAAAAAAGTTAACCTTTCAAAACTCTTTGGAAAGTGCAAAAAAAATGTTGAAGTTGGAGTTTTACTGTAGATTGAAATTTGCTGCCTGGAAATTGTGCACTCCACCAATGACTGCTGCATTATCCCAGCAAAGAAATCACAAGGCAATCATTTGATCCTGTCACATATGCAACATTACTTGGGAGAACATCCTCCTAAGTGACAGGGTAAAAGAATGACATCCAATGAAAGGCTCTCCTATGACCCCAACCTGTCCATCTTCCGATATTAATAACAGATTGTTCATTATGACATTCAAGCTATGAAGCAATTGCTCAATTCCATCCACATTGTACATGCACTTAGAAATAATCAGTGTTATTTTAGATAATCCTCTATCCATGGGTGGATACAATGAGGTGTGTTCAGTATTCATGGGTCATTTTCAAAAATTAAATGTAATTATATTTTAAACCCAATTAATTTCTAGTAAGTTTAAAAGTAAGAATTATGTCATGAAAGATGCTATGAAATAATAATGAATAATATGATATGTAGCTGGGTATATAATTATTTCATATACTTAAAGTGTTACTAAAAACCCTGCATTCACTATAGCCGGTCTCCCCGGACCCCGCATTCACTATATCCGCTCTCCCCGGACCCTGCATTCACTATATCTGGTCTCCCCGGACCCTGCATTCACTATATCTGGTCTCCCCAGACCCTGCATTCACTATATCTGGTCTCCCCAGACCCTGCATTCACTATATCTGGTCTCCCCAGACCCTGCATTCACTATATCTGGTCTCCCCAGACCCTTCATTCACTATATCCAGTCTCCCAGGACCCTGCATTCACTATATCCGGTCTCCCCGGACCCTGCATTCACTATATCCGGTCTCCCAGGACCCTGCATTCACTATATCCCATCTCCCCGGACCCCGCATTCACTATATCCCATCTCCCCGGACCCTGCATTCACTATATCTGGTCTCTCCAGACCATGCATTCACTATATCCGGTCTCCCCGGACCCTGCATTCACTATATCTGGTCTCCCCGAACCCTGCATTCACTATATCCGGTCTCCCCGGACCCTGCATTCACTATATCCAGTCTCCCCGGACCCTGCATTCACTATATCCGCTCTCCCCGGACACTGCATTCACTATATCCGCTCTCCCCGGACTCTGCATTCACTATATCCGGTCTCCCTAGACCCTGCATTCACTATATCTGCTCTCCCCGGACCCTGCAGTCACTATATCCAGTCTTCCTGGACCCTGCATTCACTATATCAGATCTTCCCGAACCCTGCATTCACTATATCTGGTCTCCCCGGACCCTGAATTCACTATATCTGCTCTCCCCGGACCCTGCATTCACTATATCCGGTCTCCCCGGACCCTGCATTCACTATATCCAGTCTCACCGGACCCTGCATTCATTATATCTGGTCTCCCTGGACCCTGCATTCACTATATCTGGTCTCCCTGGACCCTGCATTCACTTTATCTGGTCTCCCCGGACCCTGCATTCACTATATCTGATCTCCCACAGTACACAGAACATGAACGTGCAATTATTTTAGTAATTATAAACTGCTAAATACCTTTTCTCATCAACAGTTAAAGCAGTCTTGTGACTTCTATCAGTGTCCAGCAGAGCACTGGTTAAAGCTTGCAGGAGGAGTTTTCATTCTTCTCTGATTGTCCTATGCGGCTGCAAAACCCCTGACCTTCTGTCTGGACCCTGACCTTCTGAATGGCCCAGTGCTGATCACATGCACTTTCCCAAGAAAAAAACTTCTCCAGCAATACACACCAAACTGAGCATGTGCATCTTGCTCCTAAGGCTCTGTTCAATCAGCAGATGGATGGGGACTGTGGAAGAAGGGGAGAATCAGAGAAGACAGGATCAAACAGCTTTTTTACACAATGCAGAGGATTAACCCCTTAGGTCCCACAGTGAGTATAACAAGCATGCTTTACTGCATCTACAGACTGATTTTACCGTTGCAGATTTAGTAACTCTTTAAAGGGTTGTAATGTGAATGGCAGGTAGGGCCACATATCCTGCAAAAAAATTAAAAAAAATAATTTGATTTCTTAATTTGGCCTCTCTTTCTTCCACAAATTTTTTATTAAGATTTTAAACAAATGGTTACAGTTAGAATGAATCTGACATTTTGATCGTCTATCCGGGTAGTGGACAGGTTATGGTGAGTAGCTACATCAATAGATTTCTCTTTATCTTGTTATGAACATTTTATTTGGTATGCTTCATGTCTATGTAATGTGATGGTATGGAATAGGTTTGGACATTTTTTATAATCCATTATATTCATCCTGTGTATCACTAATAATTTATTAACCCCTCGCCCTCCAGAGGATTTACCCCCCTTAATGACCAGGCCTCTTTTTGCTACTCGGCGCTGCACTAATTCAACTGATAATTGCGCGGTCATGCAATGCTGCACCAAAACGAAACGTCCTTTTTTTCACACAAATAGATCTTTCTTTCGGTGTAATTTGATCACCTGTGCGCTTTTTATTTTTCGCGCTATAAACAAAAAAAGGCCAAAAATTTTGAAGAAAAACAATATTTTTTACTTTCAGCTATAAAAAATATATAGTAAACTCAAAGTTGGTTATAAATTTAGGCCAAAATGTATTCTGCTCCATGTTTTTGGTAAAAAAAATCCCAATAAGTGTATATTGATTGCTTTGTGTGAAAGTTATAGCGTCTACAAACTATGGTATAGATACTGCAATTTACACCATTTTTCTGCTATACAGCGCTGCGCTAGTTTAACGGACAATTGCGCGGTCATGCAATATGGTACATAAATGAAATTTACATTTTTTTTTTTCCCCACAAATTGAGCTTTCTTTCAGTGATATTTGATCGCCTGTGCGGTTTTTATTTTTTGCGCTATAAAAAAAAGGCTGACAATTTTGAGGAAAAAAAAACAATATTTTGGACTTTTTTGCTATAAAACATGTCCAGTAAAAAAAAAAATGCAAAAATCAAATTTAGTCATAAATTTCTGCCAAAATGTATTCCGCGGCATGTCTCTGCTAAAAAAAAAACCCAATACGTGTAAATTAATTGGTTTACGAGAAAGTTATAGCGTTTACAAATGGCGGGAAAGATCCTGGGATTTTTAGTTTTTTTTTTATACTAATAATGGCGGCGATCAGCGAATTATGGCGGGAATGCGGGACTGCGGCGGACATTCTGACATTGGGGGGTACTGACTTGGGGTCACTGACATCCCCAAAAACACGAATACAGTGATCAGTGCAAAAAAAAAAACACTGACACTGTACTAATGGCACTGGGGAGGAAGGGGTTAACTTTATTTTGCAGGGAAGGGTTATAGGAGTGAGGAGTGTTTTACTAGGGGGCGGGGGTGTGTACTGGGCGGGACAAGGCTGATCGAGAAAGAGAAACTGTTCTTTCTCGATCAGCTCATCCTCGAGCTGACAGGGAAGTGACAGACAGCACAGCTACTGCAGCTGTGCTGTCTGTCACTGTTTGCCGCCGATCGCCGGGACATAGCCGCTAAGCCGCTCACATCGGCGGGACAGATAGGGCGGCGGTGCGCCTTGAGCACGCCCCCTATTTGTTTACAAAACACACGTTTTAAAATGTGGTTTTGCCTGCGAGTGCCGCCCTGCCGCCGTATATGTACAGTGGCTGGGCGGCAAGTGGTTAAGTGTTGCTAAACCCACAACAGTACAATCAGTCTGTAGATGCAGTAAAGCATGCTTGTTATACTCACTGTGGAACCTAAAGGGTTAATCCTCCACATTAAGTAAAAAAAGCTGTTTGAACCTGTCTTCTCTGATCCTCCCCTTCTTCTACTGTTCCCAATCCATCTGCTGATAGTGCAGAGCCCTAGGAGTCACTCTGCACATGCTCAGTTTAGTGTGTATGGCTAGAGAGGTTTTTTTTTCCCTTGCATGTGATCAGCACAGGTCCAATCAGCACTGTCCAGACAGAGGGTCGGGGTTTTGCAGCTTCATAGGATAATCAGGGGAGAATTAAAACTCCTCCTACAAACTTTAACCAGAGCTCAGCTGGATACTGATAGAAATCACATTGATGATAGAAGACTTTAATGCACATTATTATTTATTACGTACATTATTTATTGTAATGTTTAACTGGTTTGGACAGGTCTTACTATACACATACATTGCTCATTTATTATGTGGCCTCATACACATGTTGTTATATATAAAAGGGGTACATGTGGTCCTGTACAGATGGTGTAGTCCGACACTTAGTGGGATAAGCCCTCCGTCAATACAGTACATTATCATAGTTTTGTATATTTCTTTCATTGAGTGTTTGGCAAGGATTCCATTATATTGAACATTGTACACAGCTACACTTACACTATATGTGTGTAGCACTACCCCCTTGGGAGTCACTACAGATTTTGGGTTCCCCTATAGTCCTGCACAGCCAGGCATCACACATTTTCTGTTCAGACTTGCATCTGGAGACAGAAAAACAGTCCTTGAGCTTTATCTTGAAGTTTTATTAGTGATGTAGAACTTGGATGGGGTAAGAGGTGTATTGGATGCTCAGGGGAATGGCAACTAAGTACAAACTTCCTCCTGATCTATATTACAAGTCTCATAGTCAGAACTTCTCTTCTAGGAGAACTTTCCAGCCTCTCCTGGTGTGCTACCCCAGACCCCAATTAAATCCTCTTCTTTATCCAGCTATCTGGAGGAATCCCTGGGCAAGGGAGTCCAAAGCTGCCACTTAAAATATAACAGTCCTGGGTGTAGAGCTTATCAGGTTCCCCACCCAGATGCTCTTTCCCCTTTCTGGCTCAAGGGGTGTAGTACTCAATTAGTCCTTCTCCTGTTGCTGCTGTTGGGTAGGTGGCTGCTACCAGGCCTATCAGCTGGGCTACTCCATACCTGCTGCCAGGTGGTCCTCTCTCAAGGGCCAGTGAAGTCCACAGCTTTCGTCCTTTTGATGTCCCTCTGCCTGGAGGTGAACGCCTCCCAGGCTTATGCATCTCAGCCTCACTTCTCCTCCAACTCCCTTCTAACTCAATGCTTCCAATACAGTAATGGTCAGAATGCCACCCTTACCAAATGCTTCCGATACAGTGATGGTCAGAATTCCACACTTACCGAATACGTCCAATACAGTGATGGTCACAATACCACCCTTTACCGAATGCTTCCAATACAGCGATGGTCAAAATTCCACCCTTACCAAATGCTTCCCATACAGTGATAATCAGAATTCCACACTTACCGAATACGTCCAATACAGTGATGATCAGAATACCACACTTACCGAATGCTTCCAATACAGTGATGGTCAGAATTCCACCCTTACCAAATGCTTCCGATACAGTGATGGTCAGAATTCCACACTTACCGAATACGTCCAATACAGTGATGGTCAGAATACCACCCTTTACCGAATGCTTCCAATACAGCGATGGTCAGAATTCCACCCTTACCAAATGCTTCCCATACAGTGATAATCAGAATTCCACACTTACCGAATACGTCCAATACAGTGATGATCAGAATACCACACTTACCGAATGCTTCCAATACAGTGATGGTCAGAATTCCACCCTTACCAAATGCTTCCGATACAGTGATGGTCAGAATTCCACACTTACCGAATACGTCCAATACAGTGATGGTCAGAATACCACCCTTTACCGAATGCTTCCAATACAGCGATGGTCAGAATTCCACCCTTACCAAATGCTTCCCATACAGTGATGGTCAGAATTCCACACTTACCGAATACGTCCAATACAGTGATGGTCAGAATTCCACACTTACCGAATGCTTCCAATACAGTGATGGTCAGAATTCCACCCTTACCAAATGCTTCCGATACAGTGATGATCAGAATTCCACACTTACCGAATATGTCCAATACAGTGATGGTCAGAATACCACCCTTTACAGAATGCTTCCAATACAGTGATGGTCAGAATTCCACCCTTACCAAATGCTTCCGATACAGTGATGGTCAGAATTCCACACTTACCGAATATGTCCAATACAGTGATGGTCAGAATACCACCCTGTACAGAATGCTTCCAATACAGTGATGGTCAGAATTCCACCCTTACCAAATGCTTCCGATACAGTGATGGTCAGAATTCCACACTTACCGAATACGTCCAATACAGTGATGGTCAAAATACCACCCTTTACCGAATGCTTCCAATACAGTGATGGTCAGAATTCCACACTTACCGAATACGTCCAATACAGTGATGGTCAGAATACCACCCTTTACCGAATGCTTCCAATACAGTGATGGTCAGAATTCCACCCTTACCAAATGCTTCCGATACAGTGATGGTCAGAATTCCACACTTACCGAATATGTCCAATACAGTGATGGCCAGAATACCACCCTGTACCGAATGCTTCCAATACAGTAATGGTCAGAATGTCACCCTTACCAAATGCTTCCGATACAGTGATAGTTAAAAAGCCGCTATTAAAAAAATTATTGGAGGAATCCTGCTGGTTCTGCCAAGCTCCATTGGCCACTGAATTTTTCAGGCACCAACAGATAGGAAATCTGTCAGCCACAGCTCAAGAAACCCCTAGCAACCTCTGGAGGAACCCCAGTTAAGAATGCTGTAAGGTGTCTCTTTTCTGTGGAGGTATGATGATGTTTCCATATTATGACTTGCCTCCATAGCACAAAACCAGTAATGGTAACTTGGTAATTCTCCTAAATTACCTCATTTTTTGTTTGGTAAACAATGCCACGTAATTAAGCATTTCAAGAAGATATTGGGCAGTTTAGAGTTTACAGTAAACATTAGCTTGTGTGGTCATACACAATAGATTGAGACTACAGATAGCTAGCAGACACTATAAAACTGGCCATAAATGGTTCAAATCTAAGCCGGTTCAGCAAGGACCGGACGAAATTTGATCCATCTTTGGGCAGGCTGAATGTACAATCACCATGTTGGATTTTTAGCATGCGATTATTGCCAGTGGCTATAGCCGCTAGCCATAATCATCGTCTTCCCCCAACAGGGACGGCTCCCCATGGCCCCCCTCCACCAGAAGAACACAATTGCCCCATAAATACTGACTGCAACCCATGGTTAGATCACAAGTAAATTACCAGTTAAAAAGGAGTGCGGAGGACTGGTGTTCAGTACCAATGCTTGGATGAAGAGGTGCTGGAGGATCGCCATTTGAGAACTTGGCTCCATCCATTTTAAAATGTTCTGACTACGCCATGTTGCGTGTGGGGCCTAGGGCACTAGGGGTACCTTTGCTGGAAGATGTGCTCATCAATGCCTGGAACTAGGTGTGAACTGCAGTAATGTGCAGGTTTCAATATTAAGGCAGTCTCCTGATTAAAAGAAGAGCTGACACTGAGTTGTTTTTCCAAGAGTTGTCCCATTGTTCTACCTACAGTGATTTACATGTGTTGCATTAGAGACAGGGGGATGAAACATGCTGCACCCGCCAGGCAGCTGTACACACCTCTGTCACCTTCCTCCTAATAACAGAATGAAACCCCACCAGATACATAGCATGGGTCTCATGTGTGTCATTAACTCTTCTTTTCCCTTCCCTTACCATTTAGGGTGAGGGCCTCCATAACGCTGGTCTGAGAGACAGACCGCTATGAAAGGAGCATGGATGACACCCCCAAGCTACCAGAGGATAACTCACCTAACCAAGGCACCATGCCTTGGCTGGTTGCCTTGTAGCTTTCTGTTATAAACTAGTTGCCCTTAGTAATGGCCTTCTTCTTCCTTAATATGGTACCGTTTAGGGTGAGGGCCTCCATAACGCTGGTCTGGGAGACAGACTGCTATGAAAGGAGCTTGGATGGCACCCTCAAGCTACCAGAGGATAACTCACCTAACCAAGGCACCATGCCTTTGGCTGGTTGCCTTGGAGCTTTCTGTTATAAACTAGTTGCCCTTAGTAATGGCCTTGTTCTTTCTTAATATTGTACCGTTTAGGTTGAGGGCCTCCATAACGCTGGTCTGGGAGACAGACCTCTATGAAAAGAGCTTGGATGGCACCCCCAAGCAACCAGGGGATAACTCACCTAACCAAGGCACCATGCCTTGGCTGGTTGCCTTGTAGCTTTCTGTTATAAACTAGTTGCCCTTAGTAATGGCCTTGTTCTTCCTTAATATGGTACCATTTATGGTGAGGGCCTCCATATCGCTGGTCTGAGAGACAGACCGCTATGAAAGGAGCTTGGATGGCACCCCCAAGCTACCAGAGGATAACTCACCTAACCAAGGTACCATGCCTTGGCTTGTTGCCTTGTAGCTTTCCGTTATAAACTAGTTGCCCTTAGTAACGGCCTTGTTCTTCCTTAATATGGTACTGTTTAGGGTGAGGGCCTCCATAACGCTGGTCTGGGAGACAGACTGCTATGAAAGGAGCTTGGATGGCACCCTCAAGCTACCAGAGGATAACTCACCTAACCAAGGTACCAAGTTGCCCTTAGTAATGGCCTTGTTCTTCCTTAATTTGGTTGCTTGACACTGTAATGTTGTATACTTCATACCCAACTACTGCTTAAACAGGCTCTGGTTCTTTGTATATGCCACACCAATTATGCACCCCTTTCAGACCAGGCTTAAGGAAATGTTCAACAGTCTCTACTGACTTTCTTCAGTACAAACCAGACAACCAGGGAAAAGTGCAAACAGTTCCTTCCATAACCCTAACTATTACATGTCCCAGGCATACTTTGTGAGCATCAGATCAGCATGTTAGAGTCCATTAGTGGTAGTAAGATCCATAGTTGGTGGCATAGTCCATGCCAGGTGGCATCCCGGGATTCTCAGTACTAGTAGTCCTCCTCTGTACATGTGAACAGCAGCAGCACACCGGAGCGCATGAGAACTGGGGCACTCTGGGCATCCTATCTGCTCTCTTGGGCCTCAGCATTCCCCCATTTTTATACAACAGGTTGGCCGACTGAAACTCCAAAAACCTGAAAATCGGTAGCAAAGATTTTAACCCTTCCCCAACCCAGCTGGGGTCGGCACCTAACAAATCAAGCCGTTTTCAACAAATAAAGCAGTTTTTCTTCCTGAAATACTGAGCAGGTAGCGTATGCTCCCTGTCAGGGGCGGACTGACAACTCATGGGGCCCCGGGCAAAAGGGGATCATGGGGCCCCTGTGTCCTTGCCCAAACTCAAAAAAGCCTATGAAAAAGGTACCAGGGGCATCTCATGGGGCCCCCTACTGACCCCGGGCTCTCAGGCAGTGCCCGAGTTTCCAAATGGTCAGTCCGCCCTGCTCCCTGTATGCATATCAAGGCTTAATTTTGACTTTTGACTTGCACGTACAGTATTTATTTAACATCGGGTGAATAGAGCCCATGTGATCTAATATGTACCATGCTTCTGCAGTGACAGCCCTGTTTCCGTGAAAGTCTCCTAGCTTTGCAGCACATGCTCTGTTGTAGGGTGAAACATCAAGGAATTTTTTTATATGCACTTTAATTCACATAATGTCACTAAAAATTAACCGGTTCCTCGTAAGAACAAACAGAGAGCCCTTTGATGTGGGATTATGTGGGACGCCTGGGAACGAAGCCATTATTTTTAGAGGGTTAACCATATGAGGAAGTTGAGATGTTCCCTAATGCCCTACATACTTGTAAAAGAAGGCTACAGGGCACCACACCCCAGAAGCTCTTCCCTGGAATAAACCACAGCGTCATAAACTCATTTTTCTCAAAGACCTAGCAACAAGGGGATGGCTTCTGTAATAAACTACTTGTGAGTGATTGCACAGGACAGCGGGATAAAATCTGGGATTTTGCCAGCCACTTGGGAATGTTGGTGAAAAACACAGGGGTAATTATAATGGGTTAAGCCAAAGGGTGAGCTTAGATACACAAATGTGTTACAAGGCAGTAAAAAGCAATTATTGAGCATGCAAGCACATTCCACAAGTACTTGGAGCAGGTTGGAGAGACAGCAGAGGTATAGCCAACATACAATAGTTTAGCTTTTGTTGCTGAGCTCCAGGCAATGAGAGTGATAGCCTTCATGAAAGCATTGCTCACACTAACATTCCTGTAACCGTAACCATCCCTGGAATAAATGTAAAGTAAACCTAATTCCAGACTATGCATGCTCAAGTATTTATCTCAAGCAAGCAGTAAAAGTATTTAAAAATGAGCCCTTATTCACCTCTGCAGCTATAGGAAATGTGAAGAAATTCATGTTCAAAGTTCACAACAGAAGCTCTTTTCCTATTATATAGTTACATAATTAGTCTGGCTGAAAAAAGACAAAAATCCATCCAGTTCAAACATAAAAAAAAAAAGTTATAATCCTACACCCACAGTTGATCCAGAGGAAGGCAAAAAACCCCAGCAAAGCATGATCCAATTGGCTCCTGCTGGGATAAAAATTCCATCCTGATCCCCCAAGAGGCAATCGGATATTCCCTGGATCAACTTTACCTATAAATGTTAGTATCCAGTTATATTCTGTGTATCCAAGAAAGAATCCAGGACTTTTTTGAAGCAATCCATTGAGCTGGCAAGAACCAACTCTTGAGGAAGCCTATGCCACATTTTCACAGCTCTCACTGTGAAGAAACCTTTCCGTGTTTGGAGATTAAATTTCTGTTCCTCCAGATGTAAAGAGCGCCCCCTTGTCCTCTGTGATGACCCCAGGGTGAAAAACTCTACACTGAGTTCACTATATGAACCATTGATGTATTTATACATGGAGATCATATCCCCCCTTATGTATTATACATGTTGATTATATCCCCCTTATGTATTATACATGGAGATCATAACCCCCCTTATGTATTATACATGGTGATCATATCCCCCCCTTATGTATTATACATGGAGATCATATCCCCCTTATGTATTATACATGGATATCATATCCCCCCTTATGTATTATACATGGTGATCATATCCCCCCCTTATGTATTATACATGGTGATCATATCCCCCTTATGTATTATACATGGAGATCATATCCCCCCTTATGTATTATACATGGAGATCATATCCCCCTTATGTATTATACATGGAGATCATAACCCCCCTTATGTATTATACATGGTGATCATATCCCCCCCTTATGTATTATACATGGTGATCATATCCCCCCTTATGTATTATACATGGAGAACATATCCCCCTCATGTATTATACATGGTGATCATATCCCCCCCTTTTGTATTATACATGGTGATCGTATCCCCCCTTATGTATTATACATGGAGATCATATCCCCCTTATGTATTATACATGGTGATCATATCCCCCCCTTATGTATTATACATGGTGATCGTATCCCCCCTTATGTATTATACATGGAGATCATATCCCCCTTATGTATTATACATGGTGATTATATCCCCCCTTATGTATTATACATGGTGATCGTATCCCCCCTTATGTATTATACATGGAGATCATATCCCCCCTTATGTATTATATGTATTATACATGGAGATCATATCCCCCCTTATGTATTATAAATGGAGATCATATCCCCTCTTATGTAGTATACAGGGAGATCATATCCCCCCTTATGTATTATATGTATTATACATGGAGATCATATCCCCCCTTATGTATTATACATGGAGATCATATCCCCCCCTTATGTATTATACATGGAGATCATATCACCCTTATGTATTATACATGGAGATCATATCCCCCCTTATGTATTATACATGGAGATCATATCCCCCCTTATGTATTAAACATGGAGATCATATCCCCCCTTGTGTATTATACATGGAGATCATATCCCCCTTATGTATTATACATGGAGATCATATCCCCCTTATGTATTAAACATGGAGATCATATCCCCCCTTATGTATTAAACATGGAGCTCATATCCCCCCCTTATGTATTATACATGGAGATCATATCCCCCTTATGTATTATACATGGAGATCATATCCCCCCTTATGTATTATACATGGAGATCATATCCCCCCTTATGTATTATACACGGAGATCATATCCCCCCTTATGTATTATACATGGAGATCATATCCCCCCTTATGTATTATACACGGAGATCATATCCCCCTTATGTATTATACATGGAGATCATATCCCCCCTTATGTATTAAACATGGAGATCATATCCCCCCTTGTGTATTATACATGGAGATCATATCCCCCTTATGTATTATACATGGAGATCATATCCCCCTTATGTATTAAACATGGAGCTCATATCCCCCCCTTATGTATTATACACTGAGATCATATCCCCCTTATGTATTATATATGGAGATCATATCCCCCTTATGTATTATACATGGTGATCATATCCCCCTTATGTATTATACATGGAGATCATATCCCCTCTTATGTATTATACATGGAGATCATATCCCCCCTTATGTATTATACATGGTGATCATATCCCCCCTTATGTATTATACATGGAGATCATATCCCCTCTTAAGTATTAAACATAGAGATCATATCCTCCCTTATGTATTATACATGGAGATCATATCCCCCTTATGTATTATACATGGAGATCATATCCCCCCTTATGTATTATACTGTACATGGAGATCATATCCCCCCTAATGTATTATACATGGAGATCATATCCCCCTTATGTATTATACATGGAGATCATATCCCCCCTTATGTATTATACATGAAGATCATATCCCCCTTATGTATTATACATGGAGATCATATCCCCCCTTATGTATTAAACATGGAGATCATATCCCCCCTTGTGTATTATACATGGAGATCATATCCCCCTTATGTATTATACATGGAGATCATATCCCCCTTATGTATTATACATGGAGATCATATCCCCCTTATGTATTAAACATGGAGATCATATCCCCCCTTGTGTATTATACATGGAGATCATATCCCCCCTTATGTATTATACATGGAGATCATATCCCCCTTATGTATTATACATGGTGATTATATCCCCCCTTATGTATTATACATGGTGATCGTATCCCCCCTTATGTATTATACATGGAGATCATATCCCCCCTTATGTATTATATGTATTATACATGGAGATCATATCCCCCCTTATGTATTATAAATGGAGATCATATCCCCCCTTATGTATTATACATGGTGATCGTATCCCCCCTTATGTATTATACATGGAGATCATATCCCCCCTTATGTATTATATGTATTATACATGGAGATCATATCCCCCCTTATGTATTATACATGGAGATCATATCCCCCCTTATGTATTATACATGGAGATCATATCCCCCCTTATGTATTATACATGGAGATCATATCCCCCTTATGTATTATACATGGAGATCATATCCCCCCTTATGTATTATACATGGAGATCATATCCCCCCTTATGTATTAAACATGGAGATCATATCCACCCTTGTGTATTATACATGGAGATCATATCCCCCTTATGTATTATACATGGAGATCATATCCCCCTTATGTATTAAACATGGAGATCATATCCCCCCTTATGTATTAAACATGGAGCTCATATCCCCCCCTTATGTATTATACACGGAGATCATATCCCCCTTATGTATTATACATGGTGATCATATCCCCCTTATGTATTATACATGGAGATCATATCCCCTCTTATGTATTATACATGGAGATCATATCCCCCCTTATGTATTATACATGGTGATCATATCCCCCCTTATGTATTATACATGGAGATCATATCCCCCTTATGTATTATACATGGAGATCATATCCCCTCTTATGTATTAAACATGGAGATCATATCCTCCCTTATGTATTATACATGGAGATCATATCCCCCTTATGTATTATACATGGAGATCATATCCCCCCTTATGTATTATACATGGAGATCATATCCCCCCTAATGTATTATACATGGAGATCATATCCCCCTTATGTATTATACATGGAGATCATATCCCCCCTTATGTATTATACATGAAGATCATATCCCCCTTATGTATTATACATGGAGATCATATCCCCCCCTTATGTATTAAACATGGAGATCATATCCCCCCTTGTGTATTATACATGGAGATCATATCCCCCTTATGTATTATACATGGAGATCATATCCCCCTTATGTATTATACATGGAGATCATATCCCCCCTTATGTATTAAACATGGAGATCATATCCCCCCTTGTGTATTATACATGGAGATCATATCCCCCTTATGTATTATACATGGAGATCATATCCCCCTTATGTATTATACATGGAGATCATATCCCCTCTTATGTATTAAACATGGAGATCATATCCCCCTTATGTATTAAACATGGAGATCATATCCCCCCCTTATGTATTATACATGGAGATCATATCCCCCTTATGTATTATACATGGTGATCATATCCCCCCTTATGTATTAAACATGGAGATCATATCCCCCCTTGTGTATTATACATGGAGATCATATCCCCCTTATGTATTATACATGGAGATCATATCCCCCTTATGTATTATACATGGAGATCATATCCCCCCTTATGTATTAAACATGGAGATCATATCCCCCCTTGTGTATTATACATGGAGATCATATCCCCCCTTATGTATTATACATGGAGATCATATCCCCCCTTATGTATTATACATGGAGATCATATCCCCCTTATGTATTATACATGGTGATTATATCCCCCCTTATGTATTATACATGGTGATCGTATCCCCCCTTATGTATTATACATGGAGATCATATCCCCCCTTATGTATTATATGTATTATACATGGAGATCATATCCCCCCTTATGTATTATACATGGAGATCATATCCCCCTTATGTATTATACATGGAGATCATATCCCCCCTTATGTATTATACATGAAGATCATATCCCCCTTATGTATTATACATGGAGATCATATCCCCCCTTATGTATTAAACATGGAGATCATATCCCCCCTTGTGTATTATACATGGAGATCATATCCCCCTTATGTATTATACATGGAGATCATATCCCCCTTATGTATTATACATGGAGATCATATCCCCCCTTATGTATTAAACATGGAGATCATATCCCCCCTTGTGTATTATACATGGAGATCATATCCCCCTTATGTATTAAACATGGAGATCATATCCCCCTTATGTATTAAACATGGAGATCATATCCCCCCCTTATGTATTATACATGGAGATCATATCCCCCTTATGTATTATACCTGGTGATCATATCCCCCCTTATGTATTATACATGGAGATCATATCCCCCTTATGTATTATACATGGAGATCATACCCCCCCTTATGTATTATACATGGAGATCATATCCCCCCTTATGTATTATACATGGAGATCATATCCCCCCTTATGTATTATACCTGGTGATCATATCCCCCTTATGTATTATACATGGAGATCATATCCCCCCTTATGTATTATACATGGTGATCATATTCCCCCTTATGTATTATACATGGAGATCATATCCCCCCTTATGTATTATACATGGAGATCATATCCCCCTTATGTATTATACATGGAGATCATATCCCCCCTTATGTATTATACATGGAGATCATATCCCCCCTTATGTATTACACATGAAGATCATATCCCCCCTTATGTATTATACATGGTGATCATATCCCCCTTATGTATTATACATGGAGATCATATCCCCCCTTATGTATTATACATGGAGATCATATCCCCTCTTATGTATTAAACATGGAGATCATATCCCCCTTATGTATTATACATGGAGATCATATCCCCCTTTTATGTATTATACATGGAGATCATATCCCCCTTATGTATTATACATGGAGATCATATCCCCCCTTATGTATTATACATGGAGATCATATCCCCCCTTATGTATTATACATGGAGATCATATCCCCCCTTATGTATTATACATGTTGATCATATCCCCCCTTATGTATTATACATGGAGATCATATCCCCCTTTTATGTATTATACATGGAGATCATATCCCCCTTATGTATTATACATGGAGATCATATCCCCCTTAATTTCCTCTTCTCAAGAGAGATTACATTCAGTTCCTCTTATGTTTGGAAAAAATGTATTAGGTTTTTATAAATTAATACTGAAAAGAATACAATAAAGCAGACAAAATAAGCAGAGGACCCTGCAAGTAGGATCTAAAGGAACAGTACAACATACAATAAATTGTACAGAATGTGATCGATATAATACATACTGTACGTATAAACACCTCACATGTCAAACGTAATAAATAATAAGAATAAGGAAAACTAATATAAGAAAGGAAGGCACTTAAAGTGTATTTTTCACTTTTGCAGCCAAGTTAGGATTACACCTATTTATTACATGTTCCCATTCATATAGCATCACATTAATAAAATACTTAAAAATAGCTGCTTACCTTTTAATTGCTAAACAAATCCTATAAAAATCGTACTTAGCAGCCCCCCTTTATGTAATGTTAAGGGAGTTGTTTACCATAATGAACCCTATCTGAACTGTGCTGGCAGATCTTCATTATCAGCTGTAAACTAGATGTGCACACTATTTGTCTTAACCAACAGTCAAAGATGTCAAGGCTTGGGCGGTACCTTGGTATGGCATCATCAATACAACCGTAAAATGTCCCTTGAAAAGTTATTCTGAACAGTATAGGCTGCCTACAGAGTCCTGTGTATAAAATTGCTCCAAAGAAATATTTTTTTAACTATTTGTAGGCATGCTATGTGAATGGGAACAATGAAAACGTATAGAGAGGGTTTCTAAAATGTGGCTGCATTGGGTGAGATATGATTTAAATCTCAACTGTCATTTTTTCTGGCTACGTCCAATAACTTAATAGCTTTGAGAAAAGGAATAGAACTCAGGAATGGTTTCCAGCGTTCCATAATAGTCATTAATTGACTCATTAAACAAATATATCAGCTCAATTTTGAAAAGCTCTACTAAATGACATTTAATTTGAGATATAGAAGGAAGAGAGTTTTTAATCCAACGTAATCCAATGTAATTACTTTCTATCATGCCAGAATCTTGGCAGACTGCTAGTCCTCCTTGATTACACTGATCAAAAGTGGACTGTAAAAAATATCTATGGGTGGCCAGATGTGAGCGGATGAGCGTCCATCTATACTCATCAAGGTCCACCAAGGTTCGTTGGACTCAATGGAAAAAGTCCAGGTCCACTTTTACTAATCTGACCAGATATAGGCAGGGCTGGATCTAGTCTGTCTGATGTCGAGTGCAGTAAAAAAAATGCCAGGGGAACAGAGGATGGGAGGTCAGTAGGGCAGGGGACAGGCGTCACTGCTCGCAGGGCAGAGGACAGGGGTCATTGCTGGCAGGGCAGAACCCAGGGGTCACTGCTGACAGGGCAGAACACAGGGGTCATTGCTGGCAGGGCAGAGGACAGGGGTCACTGCTGACAGGGCAGAACACAGGGGTCACTGCTGGCAGGGCAGAGGACAGGGATCACTGCTGACAGGGCAGAGGACAGGGGTCACTGCTGGCAGGGCAGAGGACAGGGATCACTGCTGACAGGGCAGAGGACAGGGATCCCTGCTGACAGGGCAGAGGACAGGGGTCACTGCTGACAGGGCAGAGGACAGGGGTCACTGCTGGCAGAGCAGAGGACAGGGGTCACTGCTGGCAGGGCAGAGGACAGGGGTCACTGCTGGCAGGGCAGAGGACAGGGGTCACTGCTGGCAGGGCAGAGGACAGGGGTCACTGCTGGCAGGGCAGAGGACAGGGGGTCACTGCTGGCAGGGCAGAGGACAGGGGTCACTGCTGACGGGGCAGAGGACAGGGGTCACTGCTGGCGGGGCAGAGGACAGGGGTCACTGCTGGTGGGGCAGATGACAGGGGTCACTGCTGGCGGGGCAGAGGACAGGGGTCACTGCTGGCAGGGCAGAGGACAGGGGTCACTGCTGGCAGGGCAGAGGACAGGGATCACTGCTGGCAGGACAGAGGACGGGGATCACTGCTGGCAGGGCAGAGGACGGGGATCACTGCTGGCAGGGCAGAGCACAGGGGTCACTGCTGGCAGTGTAGAGGACAGGGGCACAGCTCCCCCATCCCTGCACTGCACACAGCCTGGGCACTGGCAGCAGAGCTCCTCCTCTCCACACATCGCATAACTGAGATCAGTATGGTGTCAATTAATCACAGTATAGTGTCAGGCTAGGGCAGTGTAATGTGAAAATAGGGTAGTAACCAGGGGCGGACTGACCATTTGGAAACTTGGGCACTGCCCGAGGGCCCGGGGTCAGTAGGGGGCCCCATGAGATGCCCCTGGTACCTTTTTCATAGGATTTTTTGAGTTTGGGCAAGGACACAGGGGCCCCATGATCCCCTATTGCCTGGGGGCCCCATGAGTTGTCAGTCCGCCCCTGGTAGTAACATATCAGATTATGGTGGTATTGTGTCAATTTAGGGCAGCATAGTAGCAGGTTAGAGTAGTATAGTGGCAGGATAGGGTTGGCTTCTGGGGGTCACAACTAAAATCTGGTGGGGGCATAGCCCACCCCAGCACCCCCCATGATCTGGCCATGTCTGCTTACATCCAGGCTCCCATAGGGATTACATGGTTCTCATTTTTTTAAATTGGAATGGAATACAATATCCATTTCCATTCTGGTCCAACACAACAGGAGGTCAGTCCAGGGACCCCTTCTGAGACAGAAGCGAGGGCACCTGTGAGAAACAGGCCTAAGCTGTTCGAAGCTGACTCGACAGTAGAGCTGTTGTGATCTTTGAGGAACTTTGAGAATAAATTATTTCACAGTGTAAGCAGCTAGAGAGGTCTTTGATTTAAAGAAGAACTGATCAGAAACAGCAAGAAGGTAGGCTTTTATTTCAGAAGAGACGTGCATTGTTTCCTCTGCAATAAAATGTCCCTCCTTGCTCTCTGTCTTCTCTGGCTCTGTAAACTGTTCAGTTTATAAAGCTGGCCATATAGAATCGATTTTCCTTAAAGATTTTTTGTTTTTCTAATCGTTAGTGGGGTCAGATCGATGTTCATTTTCGACAGCAGTGGTGGGAAAATTCTAAGGGGGCAGGAAGGAAAACTTTTCTCGATCAAACGAATTTTTGGCCAGTCTATGTGGTTATCGTTCAGAAATTACATTCATTTTGAATGTTAAAAGCAAAAGATAATTTTCGAACGGCATTCGTCCATTCATCGAACATTCAAAGAATGTTCGTATGACTTTTCTTACAAATATTCTCGTTTTGAAAATCTACATGTGTATGGCCAGCTTTACAGTGCCGGGCCGGTCTCTGAGTCCCGGAATGACTAGCTCCTGTGCATGCACAGAAGTGACATCACCCACTGCCAGCCAATGAAGAGGTCCAAAGGCCAGCATTCAAAAGAAGATGCGGACGACCATTGGATAGGTAAGTGTTAACCCTTTAGTTCCGCTTTAAAGCTCTTTTAAAAAAAAAATTCACTGACTGTTAAAGCGTAGTTCCACCCAAAAGGGAGAGTTCCACTTTAATGTTTGTTAAGGATTGGCACCTTTGGGGAGCGGGTACTCGAATTTGATTCCCACTTTTGCTGAGAACGCCTAAAGCAATCAGAAACTGAAATTGTCGCTCCCTCCCTCCCCGTAGTCTTCTGGGACACATGACAGGTCCCAGAAGACTACGGGGCCATTCACAAAGCGCAGCGCTTCTCGCGCATGCGCAGTGGGCATCCGGCTGTGAAGCTGCCTGCTCTCACAGCCGGGTGCCCACACTGGAGATGCCGGCACCAGGGAGAGAAGACGGCCGGTGAAACCAGCCGTGGTGAGAACACCGCTGGACCAAGGGACAGGTAAGTGACTGTATTTTAAAAGTCAGCAGCTACAGTTTTTGTAGCTGCTGACTTTTATTTATTTTTTTTAATCAACTGGAACACCGCTTTAAGGTAAATACATTATTGTCCATGATCTGGGAACAGGTTCTCTTTAAGCCCATGCTGTCCAGTCCTGGGGAGTATACTCTGTACTGAATACCAACACTAATGCAGGCCATAGATGGGTCAAAAATCAGCCGATTTTTTGGCCGAAAAAAAAAAATCGGCCGATTTTCGCACCGTTAATGGATTAATTGGTTGGTCATTTATCTGGATTTTGTCAGATTTTTTTAAATGGTAAAGTTGGAAAAAAATCAGCCGATTTTGTAGATCGCCCGATTTTCGCGGTAATGATGGGCAAATCGGTCAATCTTTTTACCGATAAAAAATTTGCGCATGAGCCGTGACCTGCAAGAAAAAGAAAAAGAAGAAGAAGAGGAGGAGGAAGAGGAAGAAGAAGAAGAAGAAGAAAAAGAAGAAGAAGAGAGAGAAGAAGAAGAAGAGAAAGAAGAAGAAGAGAAAGAAGAAGAATTCCAGTCCGCTATTATATTTGACATTAAAAAGTATTGCGGTTGCAACAATGTATCTATTTGTATCCGAAAAACCATCTGTATCTGAAATGGATACAAATAGATACAATGTTGCAACCGCAATACTTTTTAATGTCAAATATAATAGCGGAGCTCTCTGCAGGGACAGAAGTAATTAAGTGCCGGCCGTAGACGAGAAGAAGATCGGCCGATTTTTTTTACTGTTGGTGGTAACGTCCGCCTATTGAACGACCAATTTTTAGTTTTTTTTTTTTTTTTTTAAACGGCTGGTTTTCTCCCCGTCTATGGCCTGCATAAGGCTGGCCATACACTATACAATTTCCTTTAGCTTTACCTTCAACTATGTAGTGCAAGGGCCTGCCTGATTGGATACAATTATTTATTTATTACATGTACTTATATAGCGCTGTCAATTTATGCAGTACTCTACATATATATATATTGTAAATTCCCATCAGTCCCTAACCCTCAAGGGGTGTACAATCTAAGGTCCCTAACTCACATTCATACATACACATACTAGGGCCAATTTAGACGGGAGCCAATTAGCCTACCAGCATGTCTTTGGAGTGTGGGAGGAAGCTGGAGTACCTGGAGGAAACCCACACAGGCACAGGGAAAACATACAAGCTCCAGGCAGGTGGTGCTGTGGTTGGGATTTGAACCAATGACCCAAGTACTGCCAGGCAGAAGTGCTAACCATTTAGCCACTGTGCTGCCCACAATTGAAAGTGCTGTTTAGGTTTGACCCAGGGGCGGACTGACAACTCATGGGGCCCCCAGGCAATAGGAGATCATGGGGCCCCTGTGTCCTTGCCCAAACTCAAAAAAGCCTATGAAAAAGGTACCAGGGGCATCTCATGGGGCCCCCTACTGACCCCGGGCCCTCGGGCAGTGCCCGAGTTTCCAAATGGTCAGTCCGTCCCTGGTTTGACCTCATATTATATGGGTTTTGGTAAATCTAAAGAAAATTGTATAATGTATGGCCAGCCTTACTATACTAAAACATCAGGACCAGGATGCTGGCAATTGATCCTTTGTCATCCATGTCCAGAACACTCATTGACCACTTTATTAGATAAATAATATAGTACATAGTAGGACCTCATTTCTATTATTGGAGCAATGTGCTGGAGAGGTTCTTTATGGACTTTGCACCATGCTGACCCAACAGCTTCATACGGTACTAATTATGGGGCCCCATAACAGAACTCTGATGGTGCCTTCCAGCTAACTCTCTTTTGTAGATGTTTGCAGTGTCAGCTGAGACAATACCTGTCATTATTCTTCACATAAAGTATGCCTGGCTCAGGGACAGGCAGCAGGAGAGCTGTCAGTATAGTCAGTACAGTACAATGGACCAGAGCTGGGGATAGACATTCTAGCTGTAGTAGCAATAATAATGATAATAAGCATCAGGGTCGTGGATAAGGGGGTACCACCAGTCCTCCTGTACAGGGCCCAGGCCAACGGGGGGGGGCCCAGGCATTAGGTGAATCGGATGTGGGCAGGGAGGGTGATCGGTAAGGCACGGGGGTAATTACTGGAACCGATCCCCTGTATGGCTCTCCCTACAGCAGCTGAAAGCTGGCTTCTTCTCTCCCTTCAGCTGGCTTTCAGCTGCTGCAGAGAGAGCCATACAGGGGATCGGTTTCAGTAATTGACCCCTGCCTTACCGATCACCCTCCCTGTGCACCATTTGTTTCCCCCTGGTGCCCCTGTGTGCCCCCCACCCCCCTCAGCGTTGCTGGCTTTCCTCCTCTCCTTCCCACCGGCAGCTGCAAGTACACAATAGGATCCTGCAAGATGGAGAGTAAGGGAAGGGTCCAGTACTTGCCTGATGAAGGGGTCCTGCGAGACTCCGAAACGTTGCCTTGCTGAAACTATGTGATCGTTCATTAAAACTTTTGGATCCATATTAGTGATCCTTGGTGTGCTGGTGACATTATCCCTTGCTGATTCTGTTCGGTTCCAGCCGACGGTCGCTGCAGCACCCACTTATACACACAGCCATTTTTAACGCAGGAACGTGTGCGTTTGGATTGTACATTTGGGTCCAGTATATATGTCACATTTACCAGCCCCTTTCCTCCCTGAATGAACACAATGAATGATGGATTCCAATCACTCACTGTGTTCGTTCATAACTGAAGCATAGTAAACTGTGCTTTTTTTGGGGGGGGGGGCCCCTGTCAGGTTGGCTGTATGGGGCCCCGTGGTTTCTAGCAGCTCTGCTAACCATAATCATATCAGCTTGTAGGCAGGTTGCCTACTGTTAGTTAGTTATGGCTGAACTAGGTAGGGGAAAGGGGTTAATTTTTTTACTGCCTTCCCTGGACTACATTTGTGGTCTTTTCTGGGTCTAGCCCTCCTGTCCTTGATGATTATAAAATGGACAAAAGTATGGATATCAAGGGCTGCCGGCGAGTCTCCGGGGAGTCTTGCACCGAACTTGGCTTGGGGAACTTCATGTGTAACCATCATATAATAGGGGTCTGCTGGAACTTGTAGTCTACTGTGAGGAACACCGACTCGTCAGGACATAGTCATAATGGATTCCTGCCAATCTGGACTTACCACTTATGGACTCTACCTACACAGGTATGCTGGGGCAGCCACAGTTATGGTTTTACATATAAATAGTGTAGCGCTCATAATTAATACAAAAAAATGTGTGACCAATTCATGCAATGCAGCCCTAAAAAAATCAAAATTCATACAATATAACTCTCCATAGCAATAGTGTAAAAATATAAATAGTGCCAAACTTAAATAACTGTGTCCCGTACTGGACACACGTGTTCACACACTAAATCAATATAACATATGACAGGTGCCTATTACTTAAACAGCGTGCACACACACCTACTGCATTAAATAATGCCTAGGTATCTAAAGAAACCCCTATCATACAAGGGGCTAAACATAAAGTGCTATAGTGCCAAAACAGTGCAAAAAAAGTGTCCACTCTTCCAAAAAGTTATCTCAGCAATGTCCTTTTGGTGATAAATATAATCATGCAATGTGCATTGGTAATTGACAAATTCGTGATTGTGCCAAAACATCTTCTCCTATTGGCGGCTAGATTGCCTCCTCACCTTCTCCCAGTGACCCCTAGGGGCCAACAGGCTTGCAGGATCACCCTGGATCCTTAACTCATATGGGCCAGCAGCTTCCTTCCTTCAATGGATCTCCTTATGGGGCTCCTATTTCCCCTGATCAGCCAAGGTATCTCTGAAGGACAATGGCTCACCAATCCAGTGAGCCAAGAAAAAAAGACCCTCTAAGTGTAGTACTTCAATACGACTCCTTTATTTAAAAGGTTAGGAATAACTCACATTCCTAGCAGGCCTCCCTCCTCACCGATGTGTGGGTACACTGCATGTGTATGGGACTTCCTGGGTGTAGCAAGATGGCGTCGCACACTGGAAGTGCGTCACCACGCACCGTAAACTGCGGACTCGCGAACCTACGCGTTACGTCACCGTCTGCTTGTGACTTCCTCGGGGTATATGAATGTTTACATGTTATGTGCAATTAAACCATGGCAACATCTAATGTTTGTGTAGTATTATGTTCAGCAGACTGTGTTCTTCTATTGTTGTGACTTAGATGACGTTCAGAGCACATTTTATGCCCAATTCATGCAAAACTCCACGTAATCCCAAGGGGTTCACATACTTTTTCCTCCCTGCACTGTGAATGTTTACATGTTATGTGCAATTAAACCATGGCAACATCTAATGTTTGTGTAGTATTATGTTCAGCAGACTGTGTTCTTCTATTGTTGTGACATAGATGACGTTCAGAGCACATTTTATGCCCAATTCATGCAAAACTCCACGTAATCCCAAGGGGCTCACATACTTTTTCCTCCCTGCACTGTGAATGTTTACATGTTATGTGCAATTAAACCATGTCAACATCTAATGTTTGTGTAGTATTATGTTCAGCAGACTGTGTTCTTCTATTGTTGTGACTTAGATGACGTTCAGAGCACATTTTATGCCCAATTCATGCAAAACTCCACGTAATCCCAAGGGGTTCACATACTTTTTCTTGCATCTGTATGTAAAATGTACAATTCTACAACCACGCTGTGCAAAAAAAAAAAAAAAAGTGGACACGTAGCCTGTCAAGGTTTACATTTTGAATAAACAGCGCAAAGTGCATTTGCAAATTACCACTTTTAAAAAAAAAAAAAGAAAACAAATCCTACGTTGCGCCGTAGGTATTCACTGGTTTGACATTCTTTCTAAGAATTCAATTAACTCTCCCAGGTGGAACGGAGCGGACGCATTCAGATGTACTAATGCATGGAAAGCCATTGCGATAACTATTAGGTAGACAACAAAGATTTCATCTTCAGCGGTATCCTCCACTGCCATTGAGAATTGATTAAATCCTGACCTATTTCTGCTCTGGCTGCTTGTCAATAGTTTTTTTTTTTTTGTTTCTGCAGTGTGTTTAGCTGCCGTCCATAGAGGAGGAGCTGGATCTCCCAGCCAGTGTATAACTACAGTCATCCTGTTACAGTGGCAGATTGTGTCTTGCAGCTGCGAGAGTGACTGGGTAGAACTTGCAGCGATTACCTTGTGTGTATTCGGTCCCACCCAAAGGCTTGGGGCAGGAGAGAGAGGAGGAGAGACAGCCTGTATCCATCCTCCATACATACAGAGCTGCCTGTCTGTGCAAACAGTTCTTCAGTTCAAGCTGCAGACATCACGAGAGCAAGAGGTTGACTGTAATTCTCCTTTCTCACTTTAATGGTGATACCGCCACTGGCCTCCTGCACAGATTATGCGCCGAAAAGCCATCTACAAGAGGTTTTCTTTCAAAAAGTCTTCAAAATAAAAAAAAAATAAATCCATAGTCCTTAGAAGAACATCCAACAAAGGACGTGGCCTTCAGATGTTGACTTCTGAAGAACGGTACCACCAACATTTATGGCCTTGAGGACTTCCAGAAGACTACCAAGAATTTAAAACATTTGGAGAATTGTCCATACTTGCAGATCCATTGCACAATGAATCGTTCTGCCGTCACGTCACCTGTCGCCATCAAGGAGGGCGACTTAGAGAAACGAAGCGATAGTTTCCTTCAGCTTTGGAAGAAGCGGCGTTGCGTGTTGACAGCAGACGGTTTGCACTTGTATACGGACCCTCGGAAAAGGGGCAAGGCCAAAGTGCTACGTTTTGACTCCTTGGCCAAATTGGAGTGCGTGGAGAGGAAAGGGGAGCGAGTGTACTTTACCCTGGTCACCATGGACGGGCAGGAGATAGACTTCCGCTGCTGGGAACGCAGTCGGTGGAACGCAGAAATCACACTGGCCTTGGTGGGCTTCCAGAACAGAAAAGCCGTACAAGAACTCAGAGCGCGAAAAGAACACCAGGCCAGAGATGCGGGGGAACGCTTAAGAAGCTGGGGTCCATGACTGTTCCATTGGTGAAGGTGAATTCTATGGTAAGAATCAGCTGCTTCTAGGAACTAGTATTTTTGTCATGCTTTTGCTTTCAACACTAATTTCGGCAATGGCAGTTCTTTGTTGTTAGTGTTCAAAAGTGAAATCCGTTCTGCAATTTCCGGGACAGGGAGCAATGCCCATTCACACTGTGATGTACGTTGCCCATTGAATGGGCTTCCTAATGCACTACAATGGACCTAAAATTGTACCTGCTCCATTTTTGGTATCACAGCGCTCTACAACACACTGTAGTGTGCTACTGTGCATGGCGGTGCACTGCCATGCAAGTGTGTAGGCGGCTTTGGGGAGCCATTCGAAATGAACCATTACAATAAGCAGTATTGAATAAAAGCAAGGAGATCTATTTACTATATCAACACAAGGAGCAGCCAATCTTGTGCCATCTAAAGCCGGTCATAGATGGATTGAATCTCTTCCCATTCAGCAGAGACCATGTGTGGGCATCCTGAAGTTGACCCATTGATCAACTTTAGTGCAACCAGCCTATTGTATTTTTATGCATGTGATGCTGTAGCTGCCAGCAGTAATCATTGTGCTTGGCCGACAGGGTAGGCTCCCTGCCGGTAGAACATGATAGCGCTGCGGAAAGGATTTTCTTTCCAGCAACCAGAATGCAATATGATCCATGGCTTGCCTAACTTCAGCAGCAATAAATCTGATTGGCTACTAAAGGTTATTGCACTTTGCCCTTTACACAATTTTTGAAGTAAGTGAAAAGTGCTTATATAGTCCTAATAGACCGCTAACACTTTGTAAGTGCCAGCGCCCTGTGGCAATGCAAATGACCAGGGGCGGACTGACAACTCATGGGGCCCCCGGGGAATAGGGGATCATGGGGCCTCTGTGTCCTTGCCCAAACTCAAAAAAGTCTATGAAAAAGGTACCAGGGGCATCTCATGGGGCCCCCTATTGACCCAACGCCCTCGGGCAGTGCCTGAGTTTCCAAATGGTCAGTCCGCCCCTGAAAATGAATACCCCCCATTTGTGCCATCTGACCTTAGTAGAATACGGAGAACTGCAAAGGTTCCCACATGGAAGAAAAATATATTTGAAATATATTTAAAAAATATTCTTCCCAAATATATTGACATATATTTGAAATACTACAACTTTGGCCGTATGCAATATATTAAAAAAAATAATAAAATAAAAATATATATTATATATATATATATATATATATATATATATATACTGCATGTTGAAATGCATTTTTATTACAAAATATATGAAAAATATTTTTGAAAATACATTTTCAAATATTGTCACAAAGAGGGCATGTCTATGGCTCTTCAATTTTATCACTCTTCGCATAGTTACCTAAGATGACTGGTGCTATAATGGGGCACAGTAAGCGTACTCCATATTTTATTAGCTATCAGCAACAGGCCATATCCTAAATGATTTGAATTTAACACAGCCTGCTTAAAGAATTCACACATGTAGGTGGACATTTATTTATGGTATTTGTATAGCGCTGTCAATTTACACAGCACTTTACATATATATTGTACATTCACATCAGTCCCTAACCCTCAAGGGGTCTACAATCTAAGGTCCCTAACTCACATTCATACATACACATACTAGGGACAATTTAGACAGGATCCAATTCACCTACCAGCATGTCTTTGGAGTGTGGGAGGAAACCCACACAGGCACAGGGAGAACATGCAAACGCCAGGCAGGAGGTGATGTGGCTTGAACCAACGACCCTACTACTACCAGGCGGAACTGCTAGCCATTTAGCCGCTGTTCTGCCCAATCAGCACTTTGATATACTATATAACATATAGGATATTTTCATCCACAATGAGTGTCTAAGTGGTTAGCAGCTGGTTTGAATCCCAACCATGACACCTGCCTGGAGTTTGGATGTTCTCCCTGTGCCTACGTGAGTTTCCCCCAGTTACTCCGGTTTCTTCCCACACTCCAAAGACATGCTGGTAGGTTAATTGGCTCCTGTCTAAATTGGCCCTAGTATCTGTATGTATAAATGTGTCCGATATGTTCTCCCTGTACTTGCGTGGGTTTCCTCCGGGTGCTCCGGTTTCCTCCCACACTCCAAAGACAGGTGAATTGGCTCCTGTCTAAATTGTCCCTAGTATGTGTATGTATGAATGTAAGTTAGGGACCTTAGATTGTACACCCCTTGAGGGTTAGGGACTGATGTGAATGTACAATATATATGTAAAGTGCTGTGTAAATTGACAGCACTATATTAGTACCTGAAATAAATAAATAAAATATAGAAAAAAATTATTTACTATTTCAGGTACTTATATAGCGCCGTCAATGTATGCAGCGCTTTACATATATATTGTACATTCACAGCAGAAAAATCCCTTTAGACATCTCTCAGGAGAATAAGAGCCATAGGATGGCTGGTATGCCAAATAGAACTAGAAGAATATGGAGGAACATGCTAAAATTTACAGTAGAGTCTAGATTGAATTTTATATAGAAGATACATTCAGTAAAATTCTGACATATATGTGGTGCGGTATAACGCATGTGATGCTCACAGGAACCGCATCGCATTTCTCTGTGAATCACATGTGATTTATAAGGCTCTAATCACACTGCACCCGCACCAAAAACATGCAGGGCCCTTTTTTTGGTGCACAGTAGAATCGGATCGCATGGGTATTCACACCTATGCGATCCGATTCTGCACATCGCACCGCGTTTTGTGGACCGCTTTTGGGGTGTTGTTAAAGCGGAGTTGCACTCACCCTGTCAAAAAATAAAAGTCTGCAGCTACAGGACCATTCATGAAGCGCAGCGCTACTCGCACATGTGCATTGGGTAGGCTTTTATTTCAGAAGAGACGTGCACTGTTTCCTCTGCAATAAAATGTCCCTCCTTGCCTGCTTTCTGTCTTCTCTGTAAATTGCTCATCTCAGTTTAGCTAAAGCTGGCCATATACGAATCGATTTTCCTTAAAGAATTTTCGTTTTTCTAATCGTTAGTGGGGTCAGATCGATGTTCTTTTTCAACAGCAGTGGTGGGAAAATTCTAAGAGGCAGGAAGGAAAACGTTTCTCGATCAAACGAATTTTCGACTGTGGTTGTCGTTCAGAAATTTTAAAGTTGGATGTTAAAAGACAATTTTCGAACGACATTCGTCCATTTATCGAACATTCAAAAAATGTTCGTATGACTTTTCTTACAAATATTCTCGTTTTGAAAATCTACATTTTACAGGTTAGGGTTGGCTTCTGGGGGTCACAACTAAAATCTGGTGGGGGGCATAGCCCACCCCAGCACCCCCCATGATCTGGCCATGTCTGCTTACATCCAGGCTCCCATAGGGATTACATGGTTCTCATTTTTTTAAATTGGAATGGAATACATTATCCATTTCCATTCTGGTCCAACACAACAGGGGGTCAGTCCAGGAACCCCTTCTGAGACAGAAGCGAGGGCACCTGTGAGAAACAGACCTAAGCTGTTCGAAGCTGACTCAACTGTAGAGCTGTTGTGATCTTTGAGGAACTTTGAGAATAAATTATTTCACAGTGTAAGCAGCTAGAGAGGTCTTTGATTTAAAGAAGAACTGATCAGAAACAGCAAGAAGGTAGGCTTTTATTTCAGAAGAGACGTGCACTGTTTCCTCTGCAATAAAATGTCCCTCCTTGCTCTCTGTCTTCTCTGGCTCTGTAAACTGTTCAGTTTATAAAGCTGGCCATTTACGAATCGATTTTCCTTAAAGATTTTTCGTTTTTCTAATCGTTAGTGGGGTCAGATCGATGTTCATTTTCGACAGCAGTGGTGGGAAAATTCTAAGAGGCAGGAAGGAAAACTTTTCTCGATCAAACTAATTTTCGGCCAGTCTAGGTGGTTATCGTTCAGAAATTACATTCGTTTTAAAGTTGAATGTTAAAAGCAAAAGACAATTTTCGAACAGCATTCGTCCATTCATCGAACATTCAAAGAATGTTCGTATGACTTTTCTTACAAATATTCTCGTTTTGAAAATCTACATGTGTATGGCCAGCTTTACAGTGCCGGGCCGGTCTCTGAGTCCCGGAATGACTAGCTCCTGTGCATGCTCATAAGTGACATCACCCACTGCCAGACAATGAAGAGGTCCAAAGGCCAGCATTCAAAAGAAGATGCGGACGACCATTGGACAGGTAAGTGTTAACCCTTTAGTTCTGCTTTAAAGCTCTTTTAAAAAAATGTTACTGACTGTTAAAGCGTAATTCCACCCAAAAAGGGGGAGTTCTGCTTTAATGTTTGTCCCTTGCTCCCTGTTAAGGATTGGCACCTTTGGGGAGCGGGGGGAGTGGGTACCCGGATTTGACTCCCACTTCCACTGAGATCGCCTAAAGCGATCAGAAGTTGTCCTCCTGCCCCATAGTCTTCTGGGACACGTGACAGGTCCCAGAAGACTACAGGACCAATCACAAAGCGCAGCGCTACTCGTGCATGCGCAGTGGGCTGTGAAGCCGTAAGCTATCACAGCTGGGTGCCCCCACTGAAGATGCCGGCCTCCTGAAATACAGGACAGCCGGTGAAACGGGCTGCGGGGGACACACCGCTGGATCCGGGGACAGGTAAGTGACTGTTTTTTAAAAGTCAGCGGCTACAGTTTTAGTACAGTTTTTGTAGCTGCTGACTTTTATTTTTTGACAGGTGAGTGGAACTCCGCTTTTAGGTCTATACACATCAAATCAAGTCCAAGTGAGAAGAAAAGAGGGACAGCAGATCCTAAAAGAGGCAAATATTTGGTTCTAAAAAAGTTAAATAAGAAACAGGAGCTAGACATGCACGTTTCATTTTGTTATGATTCCTTTTTCGAATGAAAATGTCATTTTCAGAGATTCCGATGTATACAAATCTCCGAATGGACATAGTAACAAATGTCAATACATCCGAATAAAGTCATATCAAAATTAACAAATGCATTGTTTCATTCGAAGGATGTCACATGATGCGATAGTACTGTAGTTCAGGCCAACGGTGAACTGAATTCAAATTTCAAATTTATTCGATATTACGAATAATGAATGGCTACGAATTTTATTCCATTCGTTAATTCGGATGCACCTGACGCCAGGTGATATTGTCCAATCAACGCTCGACATTTCTCTTAACCACTTCCAGACCGGACACTTTTACCCCCTTCCTGACCAGGGCAATTTTCAGCTTTCAGTGCTATCACACTTTGAATGACAATTGCGCGGTCATGCAATACTGTACCCAAATGAATTTTTTACCATTTTTTTGAGACAGATAAAGCTTTATTTTGGTGGTATTTATTCACCGCTGGGATTTTTATTTTTTTTGCTATGTAAATGAAAATGTCCAAAAAATTTTTAAAAAAGTGTTTTTTTAATAACATTTTGCAAATAAATAATATTTCATCATAAATCTTTGCCAAAATTTATTCAGTTATCTTTCTAGTAAAAAAAAAAAATCAAAAGTTTATAACCAAAAATTATAATTTTTAAACATTTTTTTTTACATTTTTATTTTATTTTTTTATATTATTATATTTTATTTTTATTTTTTTTAACATACTGTCACCCTAGCAGTACAGTGTCACCATGGTGACACTGTACTACTTGTGGGGGGTGATGAAGATTTTTTTTTTTTTTTACACTGATTGCTTTTACACCCATATAGGATGTAAAAGCAATCATTTCTCTTTCTCTCTAGCTGCATTCTTGCACTCATTGAGAAGTACTGAGTGAGCTGTGATTGGTCACAGCTTGTCACATGGTACAAGGCTGTTGTGAATAGCCTTGTACCATGTGACCTCTGTGATCATTCACAGATTTCACACGTAGTAAGCAATGATGTCACAAGTGACATCTTGCGTACTACTTTGCATGTGATCACTGACTGGCCAATCAGTGATCACATGATTGGGACCTCGTACAGAGGTCCCGTCCGACGATCAGTGTTTCACTGTGTCCGTAGGACACAGCGGGCACCGGATCGTGGTGCTGTGCGCTCCAAGGATATAGACCGGATATAGTGAATGCAGGGTCCTGGGAGACCAGATATAGTGAATGCCGGGTCCTGGGAGACGAGGTATAGTGAATGCAGGGTCCAGGGAGAGCGGATATAGTGAATGCAGGGTCCGGGGAGAGCGGATATAGTGAATGCAGGGTCCGGGGAGATCAGATATAGTGAATGCAGGGTCCGCCGTGGAGACCAGATATAGTGAATGCAGGGTCTGGGGAGAGCGGGTATAGTGACTGCAGGGTCCGGGGAGACCGGATATAGTGAATGCAGGGTCCTGGGAGACCGGATATAGTGAATGCAGGATCCGGGGAGACCGGATATAGTGAATGCAGGGTCCGGGGAGAGCGGATAGAGTGAATGCAGGGTCCGGGGAGAGCGGATATAGTGAATGCAGGGTCCTGGGAGACCAGATATAGTGAATGCAGGGTCTGGGGAGAGCGGGTATAGTGACTGCAGGGTCCGGGGAGACCGGATATAGTGAATGCAGGGTCCTGGGAGACCGGATATAGTGAATGCAGGATCCGGGGTTTAGTAACACTTTAAATATTTTTACCTAATGTATTCACAGAATTAAGGTAAAAAATGTTTCAGCATATATACTGGCCTCTCCGATCCCTATATACTTACCTGAGCTTGATCTTGATCCAGCGATGTGCTCATTTTCAGTAGCTCTCTCCTCACTCTCACAGGGTTTGCTGAGAGCAGCAGGAGGCATTGGCTCCCGCTGCTGTCAAGTCACATCCTATGAGGAGGGAGCAGGGCGGAGCTTCACTGTCTGTGTATATAGACACAGACAATGGGGCTTGGAATCGAGTCAGCAGGTATGCCACGATAGGAAGAAATGTCCTATGGTGGCACATCAAGAAGAGGAGGAGCCAGGAGTGCCAGTGGGGGACCCAAGAAAAGGAGGATTGGGGCTGTTCTGTGCAGCTCCATTTCACAGGTAACTATAACATGTTTGTTATTTTAAAAGAGAAAAAAGACTTTACAGATGCTTTAACATGACAGATTGGCTTACAGTGCTGCCTATTCCTTCCCCAATCTAAATGCTGATGTTCAGGGGATTATAGGGACTAGTACAAAGACAGATTGAAGCATTATTTCAAAATACAGTTAAGCATTTTTGATGAATACATAAGTGGATTAAATGGGAGATTTGTCTGCCTATGCTTACATTTTAAGCTTGTGTAAAACAGATTAACCAACTGTCCACCCACATCATTGGTGACAAATACAATTTTATAACCAACAACCAAAAAAAAAAAAAAACACTTGGAAGGTTAGGCAGGTATGGAAGGAAAACCTACAATTTAATTAAACGCAGAAGGTCATTGGTCTAAAGCTTCTCATAAACACAAGAACAGCATTCTGGGGTACGATCAACTTCCCTTTACCACTAACATGGAAAGATAAAACCAAAACAGCAGCACCAAATTGTCAGGACAGCAAACTATCCAATGCTATGGCATCAACTACCACCTATATGCCGACGACACACAAATCTATCTCTCAACCCCCCACCTCACCCCCTCGGTCTCCGCCCGAATCACACACCTACTGAGCGACATATCAGACTGGATGTCACTCCACTTCCTTAAACTGAACCTCTCCAAAACCGAGTTTCTTGTCTTCCCTCCAGCCCGGACCCCACCCCCCATTGACTTCTCCATCACATCCAACAACGCCACCATCAAACCCGCCCCGCAGGCCAGAGTATTTGGTGTCATTCTGGACTCCAACCTATCCTTCCAGTCCCAAGTCCAATCTTTAACAGACCCGTGCAGACTCCACCTCCGCAACATCGCCAAAATCCGCACGTTCCTAACCCCAGAAACCACTAAACAGCTCATCCACTCCCTCATCATATCACGACTCGACTACTGCAACTCCCTCCTCACTGGCCTGCCTCACCACAGGCTATCCCCGCTTCAGTCCATCCTGAATACGGCTGCCAGACTCATTCACCTTTCCAACCGCTCCATCTCCGCCACCCCCCTCTGCCAATCCCTCCACTGGCTTCCGATTGCGCAACGGATCAAATTCAAAATCCTAACGCTGACGTACAAAGCTGTCCACCATACTGCCCCGAACTACATCACTGACCTAATATCCAAGTACCGCCCAGCACACTCCGCTCCTCACAGGACCTCCTTCTCTCTAGTTCCCTGGTCTCCTCCTCCCATGCCCGCCTCCAGGACTTCTCCAGGGTGTCACCCATCCTCTGGAACTCCCTGCCCCAACCCATCAGATTATCACCTACTCTCCTTTAGGCGCACCCTGAAAACCCATCTCTTCAGGGAAGCCTACCCCACCCCCTGCTAACTTTCCGACCTCCTCCACTCTTCCTACCACTCCATCCCCCACAGCTATCTCCTCCTGTGCCACCATCCCCTCCCTCCTAGATTGTAAGCTCGAAAGAGCAGGGCCCTCGATCCCCTCATGTTTTGCATTGTATTGTTGTTGTTCTGTCACATGTTCTGTCCCCCTTCGTAATGTACAGCGCTGAGTGAACTATTGGCACTTTATAAATACTGTATAATAATAATAATAATATACACTATATTGCCAAAAATATTCGGCTGGCCCTCCAAATCATGTGATTCAGGTGTTCCAATCCCCTCCATGGACACAGGTGTATACAATCATCCCCTAGGCATGCAGACTGCTTCTACAAACATTGGTGAAAGAATGGGTCGCTCTCAGGAGCTCAGTGACTTCAAGCGTGGTCCCGTGATAGGTGGTCACCTGTGTAATAAGTCCATCCGTGTCATTTCCTGGCTACTAAATATTCCACAGTCAACTGTTAGTGGGATTATAACAAAGTGGAAGCAACTGGGAACAACAGCAACTCAGCTACCAAGTGGTAGGCCACGTAAAATGACAGAGCGGGGTCAGCGCATGCTGAAGCGTACAGTGCGCAGAAGTCGCTAACTGTCTGCAGAGTCAATAGCTAAAGACCTCCAAACTTGGTGTGGCCTTCAGATTAGCACAACAACAGTGCGTAGAGAGCTTCATGGAATGGGTTTCCATGGCCGAGCAGCTGCATCCAAGCCTTAGATCACCAAGTGAAATGCAAAGTGTCGGAAGCAGTGGTGTAAAGCATGCACTCTAGAGCAGTGGAGACGTGTTTTCTGGAGTGACCAATCATGCTGCTCGGTCTGGCAATCAGATGGACGTGTCTGGGTTTGCTGGTTGCCAGGAGAACGGTACTTACCTGACTGCATTGTGCCAAGTGTAAAGTTTGGTGAAGGGGGGATTATGGTGGGGGGTTGTTTTCAGGGGTTGGGCTTGGCCCCCTAGTTCCAGTAACAGGAATTCGTAAGGCATCACCATACCAAGGCATTTTGGACAATTTCATGCTCCCAACTTGACATGCTGGTAGGTTAATTGGATCCTGTCTAAATTGTCCCTAGTATGTGTATGTATGAATGTGAGTTAGGGACCTTAGATTGTACACCCCTTGAGGGTTAGGGACTGATGTGAATGTACAATATATATGTAAAGTACTGCGTAAATTGACGGCGCTATACAAGTACCTGAAATAAATAAATAATACAATATATTGCATCGCTTCGGAAGTTGTAGAGAATTTTCATACCTTTAGTAACCTATTCCTTTTCGATATGAAACTAGCATGCACAAAAAAATAGACAATTGTTTGTCCCATATTTTCATCGTATGTATGAGGCCTTAAACTATTTAAATTGCTTTGTGACAGGTACATCCAGGGCTGCTGTTAGAAACCATGGGGCCCCATACAGCCAACCTGACAGGGCCCTCCTAAAAAAAAAAGAAAAACATACAGTTTACTATGCTTCAGCTATGAATAAACACAGTGAATGATCGGTATCGATCACTCATTGTGTTCATTCTGGAAAGGAAGAGGCTGGTAAATGTGACATAATTACTGGTACCCTTCCCCACTCTCCGTCCTGAAGGATCCTATTGTGTGCTTGCAGCCGGTGAGAGGGAAAGGAGGGAAGCCGGCAGCACTGTGGGGTGGGAGCACACGGAGGGGGGGGGGGTCCTGGGCTGCAGGAGGAAACATATGGTGCACAGGGAGGGTGATGGGTGCAGATTTGATCCCCTGCGTGGCTCTCTCTGCAGCAGCTGAAAGCTGGCGGGAGGGAGAGGGCCAGAAGCCATCTTTCAGTTGCTGCAGAGAGAGCCATATAGGGCATCAAATCTCCTGTCCCTCCCTGCCCACATCCGATTCACCCAGCTGCCAGGGCCTCCCCTGCTGGCCTGGGCCCCATACAGAAGAACTGGTGGTACCCCCTTATCCACGCCCCTGAGTACATCTTGTAGAATGCAAGGGGAACCCAGTTGGTTACAGCCTGACATACTCAGAGTACTGCAGTTTGTCAGCTCATTCACTACTAGTTCACAGTCCATCCAGGGGCGGACTGACAACTCATGGGGCCCCGGGCAATAGGGGATCATGGGGCCCCTGTGTCCTTGCCCAAACTCAAAAAAGTCCATGAAAAAGGTAGCAGGGGCATCTCATGGGGCCCCTTACAGACCCCGGGCCCTTGGGCGGTGCCCGAGTTTCCAAATGGTCAGTCCACCCCTGGTCCATCATGAAAGGAATCTCCTCAAGCCCCAAAAAACGGTTCATGTAGCATTATGTTTCTGAAGGCATGTACACTGTCTCCCAGCCACCCCCTTGATGTCCTCTATTAATGACCTCCAACCCCCACCAACTGTGGAGAAGGCTCACCCTCAGATGTCCTAACAAAAAAGTGGAACATCAATACCCACCTACCTAAATGTACCCTAAATCCCTTTTCACACTTTACCTTATTACCTAAATTCTCCTTTTTCTCAGCTATATGTATTTATCTTTCCTTCTTCGCACTCTAATAACTCTTCTCTCCCAACCCTCTCTGTTTTTTTTCATTGACAGTACCACAGAGGACAGCCATTCAAGTCCACATCATTGTGGTTTCAGGTGCCAGCTGATGGGGCTTGTCAATGCTTCCATCGTGGAATGAACAAATAACTCAGCCACACTCCAATGACATCAGCCTTCACAAAGCTTCATTATTCCAAGGCCAGATCATAGAAGTGCCCAGTCTGAGCCTCACTCTGACATGTTTCACCAAAAAAGGGTTTAATCATAGAGATTGGCTTTGTGAAGGATGATATCTTTGCAATGCATCAAACTTGTTTGTAGTTTTTTTCAATGTTTATGGCCTCCATGGGTCCTGTATAGACACTTGTGACTTTACCCTTCCTTTTATGATGTCGTTTGAATGGCCAATCATCAGGCCTGAATACCCAGGGTGTCAGGAGCGTGTAGCACTCCTGTGCCATGGAAGCTGCTGGTCTCATTCCAGCATCTCAGTTTGGCTGAGCTCTACTCTCCTTGTCCGACTGTCCACCTGCTGGGTGATTGATGTAGACACAGCCTCTGGGTGGAGACCAAGCCTGTTTTAAGCCTGCCAAGCCCATAGTGTCATACTTGTGATAGTGTTTGCAACATGTTCTTCAAGTTCCCTGTTTGCCTGCCTTGTTCCCGTGCCTTGACCACTGCCTTCGCCTGATTCCCACCCTGCCAGCTAGTTTGGATTTCCTTGTTATCAGCCTCGGATTGGCTTCTGGACTAGGGGCTTCTGGGTATTGTTTCATGCCATTAAGCTATTTTCTGACAGCAAAGTTTTTGGTAGACCCAGGGGCGGACTGACCATTCAAGCACTCGGGCACTTCCCAAAGCCCCGGGGTCAGTAGGGGGCCCCATGAAATTCCCCTGGTACCTTTTATAGGCTTTTTTGGGTGTGCTTTGAGTGTGGGCAAGGACACAGGGGCCCCATGAAATGCCCCTGGTATCTTTTGTAGGCTTTCTTGGGTGTGCTTTGAGTGTGGGCAAGGACACAGGGGCCTCATGATCACCTGTTGCCCGGGGGCCCCATGAGTTGTCAGTCTGCCCCTGGGTAGACCTCTGCAAAATGAAGGAGATTTTTAATGACTGTGGTTTAATTGCGTTTCTGTTAGCCTCAGATTGGACTCTCTCTGAACTCTGCCTGCCTTTTGACCATGGATTTTACACTGACTACTCTCTGAACATTACCTGTCCTGAACCTGGACTGCCACTGGACTACTCTGCTTGTCTGCCTGCCACAAGTACTTGTTTGCTATGCTTAGATCGTGCCTGCCCCAACATGGTAGCCAGGCACTATAGCATTGTGTATAAGACCTGGGGGCAACCGAGTACCGGTCCACCTGCTTACCTTATGGGAAAGGTAGGTGAAGAACACAAAGCCAGCTATAGTGCCCGACCACCAATGCTAGGGGTAGGCATGACACAGAGGAAGGTAAAATCCAGAAGGCATTTTATGAGGAGGTTTTTGGTTCCTGAGGGATTGTGGGGTACAGAATTGATGATAACTGTGACGAGAGTCACTTTGGGTGGGGGGCTCATGGAATCCAGCTTACTTTGCAGAGGTTGGGAGACCCCTGTCTCAGCTCCCCATATCCCTCTTATGTGTAAGTCACCCTGTGTCTCTTAGGGGCAGAGGGTGACTAATGGATGCTGACAATGCGGTTGGATTTACTTCAGATGGGACAATAATATTTATCAGCCATATAAAGACTATTCCTGGTTGTTGATTCTGAACTAGACATGTGAATTGAAAAAGCTGATCGCACTGGCCTCGCCTCTACTCCAATGTAGGAGCCGGACCGTCTGCTCTGTAGTGAGATCCTAATTCATCAAACCATTGTCTAGGTGTCTATTTCTGTATATAGCTGCGTTTGCATATGATCATGTGATCAGTCTCAGTGTGTATTGTATAAAAAGCCCGTTTGAGTTTAAAATAAAGAGTTCCATGTTCAGACAGACTGGTGTCATCTAGTCTTGTATGGTCGGCTGTGGTGTCTGTTGTCAGTGTTCGGACGGGGAAGCGGTAATCTAACGGAAGTACTCAAGTGCAGTCTGGGGTCGGTTCCATTACAGTAACTACAAACAGTTGGAGGACTTGCTGTGCAGTGAACCTGTTGCTTTGATCTGAATTTGGACAGTTTGGTTTTAACCCACCCCTAAAAAAAAAAAAAATACAAGACTCATAGAAAATTATAGAAGGTACCGAAATTAATAAAATCTTGAGCTAATTTTATTCAATCATGGAACCAGGGGCGGACTGACCATCCGAGCACTTGGGCACTGCCCAAGGGCAGGGGTCAGTAGGGGGCCCCATAAGATGCCCCTGGTACCTTTCATTGGCTTTTTCATAGGCTTTTTTGGAAGTGGGCAAGGACACAGGGGCCCCATGACTTGTCAGTCCACCCCTGCATGGAACATCTATGGTGCTTCTTGACTTCTGCGAAAAGAAGGTGAAACTGTACTTTAAATGTGAATTTTAGGTGTGAAAGAACTTTGAGTCCATTGTTGAGGACAAGCAGTGGCAATTGAGGGCTTAGCATGAGAAATATTGTAATATGTTCTAATCCCCAATTGCTGTTAGCCATGGCGGAGTGGTGAGCCTTTGTTGTGTAGGATTACTGTTGCTCCATCAGCTAAAGAACAGCTTCTCCTTTTCATCTGCCATTTGAATCATATTCCATCTTACATTCCATGTTCCAATTACAGTCTCAGCAGTGCAGATTATTATTATATAATTAATTGGCATTGGAAAGTCATGCCACACCAGATCACAAGCTGACAGCGGGGGTCTGCTGCTCGATTAGGTCTGAAAACCGGCAGCCTGTTCTACTTTTATTATTCTCTTTTTTTTTTTTTTCCAAGGTTTCCGTAAAATTCCATGTCAACCTCAGTTGCCAAGGTGACTAAAACTAGCGGCTTCTGGGTATTGTTTCATGTCATTAAGCTATTTTCTGACGGCAAGGTTTTTGGTAGACCTCTGCAAAATGAAGGAGGTTTTTAATGACTGTGGTTGAACTGCGTTTCTGTTAGAAAATGACTCAACTTGATTCAGCCTTACGTAAAATTAAGAAAACAGACAGTGTCGGGGCTTATTTACAATAGGAAGCAGGGCGCCACAACACTTGCATTTTCATGTTTTCCATTTTCAGAATCTACAGCTCAAAGTGCGGGATAAAATATGTCTTGGACCATTAGAGCTTAAGCATTTACAGTATGTGTTCTGGTGTGGTGTAATGCAGGTGCATCGAAGCCCTCTGTAGAAATGCGTCATTGATTCTGCATTGCAATGCAAATCTAGAATGTATTACCATGAATTGAGGTACTGCTTATTATAATGCACATCACAGGGATGGGGGGGGGGTGGGTGGATGGGGGGGATAAGATATTAGTCTTATTTTGTATTGGATATGCAAATGATTGGCTTATAATAATTTTAGGCTTGAATCCTATACCGTTTTGATTGGCAAGACTCTTGGCTACCTATTGATAGTCTTGAAGCTTGCCTGCTGTTTTTTTTACCACCCACGCATTAGTGTTGGCCCATCACTCTGATTACTAGATAGTCGTAGAAGCTCAGAGATGCCTACACCTTTTCTTTTATGAGAGGGTCCCTAAGCAATAGGATCCTGCATCCATAAATATATAATTTTATTCCTGTGTATAATATATATATATATATACACACACACACATATTCATATATATATACACACACACATATATATATATATATATATATATATATATATACACACACACACATATATAAACACATATAGTATATATATATATATATATATACAGTCATGGCCGAAATTGTTGGCACCCTTGATATTTCTCCAGGAAATCATGTATTTCTCACGAAACGTATTGCATTAACACATGTTTTGCTATACACATGTTTATTCCCTTTGTGTGTATTGGGACAAAACAAAAAAAGGGAGGAAAGAAAGCAAATTCGACATAATGTCACACAAACCTCCAAAAATGGGCTGGACAAAAGTATTGGCACCCTTTCACAACTGCGGATAAATAAGAATGTTACAAGCATGTGATGCTCCTGTAAACTCACCTGGGGCAAGTAACAGGTGTGGGCAATATAGAAATCACACCTGAAAGCAGATAAAAAGGAGAGACGTTCACTTAACCTTTGCATTGTGTGTCTGTCTGTGCCACACTAAGCATGGACAACAGAAAGAGGAGACGAGAACTGTCTGAGGACCTGAGAACCAAAATTGTGGCAAAATATCAACAATCTCAAGGTTACAAGTCCATCTCCAGAGAACTAGATTTGCCTTTGTCCACAGTGCGCAACATTATCAAGAAGTTTGCAACCCATGGCACTGTAGCTAATCTCCCTGGTCGTGGACGGATGAGGAAAATTGATGAAAGATTGCAACGCAGAATAGTCCGGATGGTGGATAAGCAGCCCCAAACATGTTCCAAAGACATTCAAGCTGTCCTGCAGGCTCAGGGAGCATCAGTGTCAGCGCAAACTATCCGTCGACATTTAAATGAAATGAAACGCTATGGCAGGAGACCCAGGAGGACCCCACTGCTGACACAGAGACATAAAAAAGCAAGACTACAGTTTGCCAAAATGTACTTGAGTAAGCCAAAAGCCTTCTGGGAAAACGTCTTGTGGACAGATGAGACCAAGATAGAGCTTTTCGGTAAAGCACATCATTCTACTGTTTACCGAAAACGGAATGAGGCCTACAAAGAACAAAACACAGTACCTACGGTAAAATATGGTGGAGGTTCAATGATGTTTTGGGGTTGTTTTGCTGCCTCTGGCACTGGGTGCCTTGACTGTGTGCAAGGCATCATGAAATCTGAGGATTACCAAAGGATTTTGGGTCGCACTGTAGGGCCCAGTGTCAGAAAGCTGGGTTTGCGTCCAAGATCCTGGGTCTTCCAGCAGGACAATGACCCCAAACATACGTCAAAAAGCACTCAGAAATGGATGGCAAAGAAGCGCTGGAGAGTTCTGAAGTGGCCAGCAATGAGCCCAGATCTAAATCCCATTGAACACCTGTGGAGAGATCTTAAAATTGCTGTTGGGAAAAGGTGTCCTTCCAATAAGAGAGACCTGGAGCTGTTTGCAAAGGAAGAGTGGTCCAAAATTCCGGGTGAGAGGTGTCAGAAGCTTATTGATGGTTATAGGAAGCGACTGATTTCAGTTATGTTTTCCAAAGGGTGTGCAACCAAATATTAAGTTAAGGGTGCCAATACTTTTGTCCAGCCCATTTTTGGGGTTTTGTGTGACATTATGTCATATTTGCTTTTCTGCCTCTGTTTTATATTTGTTCCAATACATACAAAGGGAATAAACATGTGTATAGCAAAACATGTGTTAATGCAATACCTTTTTTGTGTGAAATACTTGATTTTCAGGAAAAATATCAAGGGTGCCAACAATTTCGGCCATGACTGTATATATATATATATATATATATACACACACACACATATATATATATACACACACATATATATATACACACACACACACACACATATATATACACACACACACATATACAGTGGGGATCGAAATTTGTATTAATGTGCATAAAGAAGCCAAGGAAAAATCTCCAAAAGGCATCAAATTACAGATTAGACATTCTTATAATATGTCAACAAAAGTTAGATTTTATTTCCATCATTTACACTTTCAAAATAACAGAAAACAAAAAAATGGCGTTTGCAAAAGTTTGGGCACCCTGCAGAGTTAATATCTTGTACTGCCCCCTTTGGCAAGTATCACAGCTTGTAAATGCTTTTTGTAGCCAGCCAAGAGTCTTTCAATTCTTGTTTGAGGTATCTTTGCCCATTCTTCCTTACAAAAGTCTTCCAGTTCTTTGAGATTTCTGGGCTGTCTGTCACGCACTGCTCTTTTAAGGTCTATCCATAGATTTTCAATTATGTTGAGGTCAGGAGATTGTGAAGGCCATGGCAAAACCTTCAGTATACGCCTCTTGATGTAATCCCCCGTGGATTTCGAGGTATGTTTAGGATCATTATCCATTTGTAGAAGCCATCCTCTCTTTAACTTCAGCTTTTTCACAGATGGCATCAAGTTACCATCCAAAATTTGCTGAAATTTTATTGAATCCATTTTTCCTTCTACTCGAGAGATGTTCCCTGTGCCACTGGCTGCAACACAACCCCAAAGCATGATTGATCCAACCCCATGCTTAACAGTTGGACAGAGGTTCTTTTCATTCAATTCTGTGCCCCTTCTTCTCCAAATGTACCTTTGCTCATTCCGGCCAAAAAGTTCAATTTTAACCTCATCGGTCCACAGAACTTGTTTCCAAAATGCATCAGGCTTGTCTATATGTTCATTTGCAAAGTTCAAACGATGGTTTTTGTGGTGAGGACGTAAAAGAGGTTTTCTTCTGATGACTCTTCCATGAAGACCATATTTGTACAAGTATCTCTTTATAGTGGAATAGTGTACCACAACTCCAGTGTCTGCCAGATCTTTCTGGAGGGATCGTGCAGTCAAACGTGGGTTTTGAATTGTTTTTCTCACAATTCTGCGAGCTGTTCTGTCTGATATTTTTCTTGGTCTTCCAGATCTTGCTTTAACTTCCACTGTTCCTGATGACTGCCATTTCTTAATTACATTCCGAACAGAGAAGATTGACATCTGAAAACGCTTTGCTATCTTCTTATAGCCTTCTCCAGCTTTGTGAGCGTCAACTATTTTCAGTTTCAGTTTTCTAGACAACTGCTTAGAAGAACCCATGGTGCTGATTGTTGGGGCAAGGTCAGATGAGTCTGGGCATTTAAAACCTTTGAGATTGACATCACCTGGTCTTCCCAGACGATGATTTAGAACAATCCATGACACTGGCAGGTCTCAGCTTGGCAAAGGGGGCAGTGCATGCTATAAATTCTGCAGGGTGCCCAAACTTTTGCAGACGCCATTTTTTTGTTTTCTGTTATTTTGAAAGTATAAATGATAGAAATAAAATCTAACTTTTGTTGACATATTATAAGAATGTCTAATCTGTAATTTGATGCCTTTTGGAGATTTTTCCATCTTTCCTTGGCTTCTTTATGCACATTAATACAAATTTGTAGCTGGGGTGCCCAAACTTTCGATCCCCACTGTATATATATACACACACACACACATATATATATATATATATATATATACACATGTGTACACATACATATAAAGCTGAAATCAGTCTTGCAGTATTAGCGGCTGTTCTGGAAGATAATAGGCAGAAATAGGTATTTAAATAGACTTAGGCGAAGGTGTGATGATACTCCTCAGTAGCACAAAGAGCAAGAAGGAGGCACCACAGTGACGCAGTGCCTAACTGCAGACCTTGAAGTGTTGCCACCCTCCCTATGCTATGCACTATATGGAATAGCAGGCATAGGGTAGCACAGTGGCCAAATGGTTAGCACTTCCACCTGGCAGTACTCAGGTTGTTGGTTTGAATCCGCACCACCTGCCTGGAGTTTCCATGTTCTCCCTGTGCTTGCATAGGTTTCCTCCAGGTGCTTCAGTTTCCTCCCACACTCCAAAGACATGCTGGGAGGTTAATTGGCTCCTGTCTAAATTGGCCCTATTATTATTATACAGTATTTATATAGCGCTAAAAGGTTTGCTCAGCGCTGTACATTATAGTGGGGGACAGAACACGAGGGGTTCAAGGTATTATGTGTATGTATGAATGTGAGTTAGGGACCTTAGATTGTACGCCCCTTGAGGGTTAGGGACTGATGTGAATGTACAATATATATGTAAAGTGCTGCGTAAATTGACGGCGCTATATAAGTGTCTGTAATAAATAAAAATACAGGCACGCCTCAGTTAACATAATTTTTGGTTTACAAATGAAAATCCATTGAAAATAACGGCTCGGTTTACAAATGTTTTTCACAATACGAACGGATTAATAGGTTTTTAATGCATTTACGAATTTTTTTTTTATCATGTCTCTTTACCGTATTTATGCCTTTAAAGTGCACTTTATAAAGAGTTTTGAACAGATAAAAGACTTTTTTTTAACTTTTTTTCTGACCTCCGAAATGGATTAATTGGTTTTCAATGCATTCCTACGGGAAACCACATTTCGGTTTACAAATTTTTCACAATACGAAAAGTTCCGCAGAATGCATTCAATTCATAAACTGAGGTACGCCTGTAATAAATATATATACAGAGAAAGAGAAAGAGAAAATTAAATTCTCAGAAAAGACTTACCTTACCTATACACTAGCGGCTGTCGTCACCTTGTAAAGCGATGTACTTTTCTGTGCCACTGTAGAATTCATTTCCCGGAATGCGGCACAGTATCTTTGTTGCAGTGCGCTGGATATCCGGAATGTCATCAAATCTGTGTCCTTTTAAGCCATTTATTTTATTTTGGAGACAGCCAAAAGTTGCAGGGGGCTAAGTTAAGGTGGTTGTTCATGTTTCAGAATGGATTTCTGAGCCAGAAACTCGCAAATACTTGATGCATCATGTGCAGGAGCATTGTCGTGGTGGGAAAGCCACTTTTCAGGCCAGAGATCAGATTAGATTCCCACTTGCATCCATCCAGGGGGCGGACTGACAACTCATGGGGCCCCCGTGCAATAGGGGATCATGGGGCCCCTGTGTCCTTGCCCGCACTCAAAGCACACCCAAAAAAGCCAAAAAAAGGTACCAGGGGCATTTCATGGGGCCCCCTACTGACCCTGGGCCCTCGGGCAGTGCCCGAGTGCTCGAATGGTCAGTCCGCCCCTGCATCCATCCTTCGCATTTTTGCTTGCCAATTCTTGCGTCATTGTGGACATCTTCCTGCCTGTCCTTAAACCGCCTGTGCCATTCAAAAACACTTGATTTCATCATATAATGTTCACCATTAAGCCTCTTGTAACAGAGCTAAAATTTCACTTGCACTTTTGCAAATTTTCACACAAAAATTTGCTGTTAATCCGCTGCTCCAGATTCCTGTTACTCATTTTCCACCAACAGTGCAAAGCACACACGTGTTATTTCTTCTACTACTCTGTAAAGACTAAGTCCACTGGTCTGCGATCCAGGAGAGTGCAAGTTAGAACATGTTAGAACACGCTCGAGTGCGAATGGCTGTATTACTCCTGGCTCAGGCTACACTGCAGGTATTCCAGGAATTAAATTGTCACTCCTCTTTTTTATATATATATATATACACACACACACACCGCAGGTATTCCAGGAATTAAATTGTCACTCCTCATATATATATATATATATATATACAGTGGGGATCGTAAGTTTGGGCACCCCAGCTAAAAATTTGTATTAATGTGGATAAAGAAGCCAAGGAAAGGTGGAAAAATCTCCAAAAGGCATCAAATTACAGATTAGACATTCTTATAATATGTCAACAAAAGTTAGATTTTATTTCCATCATTTACACTTTCAAAATAACAGAAAACAAAAAAATGGCGTCTGCAAAAGTTTGGGCACCCTGCAGACTTAATATCTTGTACTGCCCCCTTTGGCAAGTATCACAGCTTGTAAACGCTTTTTGTAGCCAGCCAAGAGTCTTTCAATTCCTGTTTGAGGTATCTTTGCCCATTCTTCCTTACAAAAGTCTTCCAGTTCTTTGAGATTTCTGGGCTGTCTGTCACGCACTGCTTTTTTAAGGTCTATCCATAGATTTTCAATGATGTTGAGGTCAGGAGATTGTGAAGGCCATGGCAAAACCTTCAGTTTACGCCTCTTGATGTAATCCCCCGTGGATTTCGAGGTGTGTTTAGGATCATTAGCCATTTGTAGAAGACATCCTCTCTTTAACTTCAGCTTTTTCACAGATGGCATCAAGTTACCATCCAAAATTTGCTGAAATTTTATTGAATCCATTTTTCCTTCTACTCGTGTTCCCTGTGCCACTGGCTGCAACACAACCCCAAAGCATGATTGATCCAACCCCATGCTTAACAGTTGGACAGAGGTTCTTTTCATTCAATTCTGTGCCCCTTCTTCTCCAAACGTACCTTTGCTCATTCCGGCCAAAAAGTTCAATTTTAACCTCATCGGTCCACAGAACTTGTTTCCAAAATGCATCAGCTTGTCTATATGTTCATTTGCAAAGTTCAAATGATGATTTTTGTGGTGAGGACGTAGAAGAGGTTTTCTTCTGATGACTCTTCCATGAAGACCATATTTGTACAAGTATCTCTTTATAGTGGAATAGTGTACCACAACTCCAGTGTCTGCCAGATCTTTCTGGAGGGATCGTGCAGTCAAACGTGGGTTTTGAACTGTTTTTCTCACAATCCTGCGAGCTGTTCTGTCTGATATTTTTCTTAGTCTTCCAGATCTTGCTTTAACTTCCACTGTTCCTGATGACTGCCATTTCTTAATTACATTCCGAACAGAGGATATTGACATCTGAAAAAGCTTTGCTATCTTCTTATAGCCTTCTCCAGCTTTGTGAGCGTCAACTATTTTCAGTTTCAGTTTTCTAGACAACTGCTTAGAAGAACCCATGGTGCTGATTGTTGGGGCAAGGTCAGATGAGTCTGGGCATTTAAAACCTTTGAGACTGACATCACCTGGTCTTCCCAGACGATGATTGAGAACAATCCATGACACTGGCAGGTCTCAGCTTTGCAAAGGGGGCAGTGCATGCTATAAATTCTGCAGGGTGCCCAAACTTTTGCAGATGCCATTTTTTTGTTTTCTGTTATTTTGAAAGTGTAAATGATGGAAATAAAATCTAACTTTTGTTGCCATATTATAAGAATGTCTAATCTGTAATTTGATGCCTTTTGGAGATTTTTCCATCTTTCCTTGGCTTCTTTATGCACATTAATACAAATTTTTAGCTGGGGTGCCCAAACTTTCGATCCCCACTGTATATATACTATGTATATATTTGTGCAGTATATATATATATATATATATATATATATATATATATACACAAAGCTGCTAGGAAATGCCATAAGCAATCAGCAGAGAGCTATGCAACCCAGCGAAACATTTTATTTCTATGCCTTTTATTACAAATACAGTTGGTAGACAAACAGAAAAAGTATAAAGCCATAGAAGGGAATACAATAAACTTCATAATGAAAGACTAAATTCAATCATGAAAAAAAAGGGTTTTCGCTAGCTAATCTCTAGTGTAAAACGGCAGCTTAAGAATAGAATTCAATGGAATTTATAAGGGAACAGCTGAAAAAACACAATGCAGAGCACAGAGCACTGTATACTAAAATTCTTTGAATTTGAAGCAAATAAAAGCAAGGCACGTAACAACTAATCCTACATTTTAATGTCAGTAGTCAGATGAAAATTTTAGTTAGTTAAAGGGACTAAAGGCTTTGTGCACGTTGGTGTGATGCGGTGACAATTGTTCTAAATGGGGGGTACCATTTAGAACAATTCTCACCGACAAGATCGGGTGTTTTCTTTTTCCCAACTTATGTTTATCTGATGTTCTTATTTCTTTTTTTTTCTTTGTATTTAAATTTTAAAAAAACCTAATAAAAGATATAATTTAAAAAAAAAAAGAACAATTGTCACCACATCTCTCCAATGTGACCAACCACCCCCTTGCTGATCGACATGCATTGTGCTAGTATAAATGTTACATGCACCTTTTTTGTTGTGTTCTGGAGCATTAGGCAGCCCATTGAAATGCCTTAAAGCGGAGTTCCAGATGAAAAAAAAAATGTCCTCACCACCTCACCAGGGCTGGTTTCACCGGCCATCTTCTCTCCCTGGAGCCGGCATATTCAGCGTGGGCAGCCATCAGTGACAGCTTGCAGCTTGACAGCTGGGTGCCCACTGCGCATGCGCAAGAAGCGCTGCGCTTTGTGAATGGCCCCGTAGTCCTCAGGGACCTGTCATGTGTCCCAGAAGACTACGGGGAGGACAACTTCCACATCTGATCCCCTAGGCGATCGCAGAGAAAGCGGGAGCTGGTACTTGTCAAATTCAGGTACCTGCTCCCCAAAGGTGCCAATCTTTAATAGGGAGCGGGGGACAAAGGGTTCAAGTGGAACTTCCCCTTTTGGGTGGAGCTCCACTTTAATGTAACAAATGTTACTGGGCAACAAAGAACCCATCAGCTCCAGGCTGCAGACTATTTAAGGAAGGCCCAGAGTAAAAAGAAAGAAGACCTGAATGAAGGGCCGGCATGACAGGGTTTAAAGGGGGTTGGGAGAGGAGAGTCCCATTAGAAAAAGGGGGAGTCTAAATGGTTTTTACGGAGGGAGTGGGGGAAGCTACAAGGGGTGGTCTAACAGGGGGTCTTCAGTCTGAAGAGAGTTTGCACAAGGCAAACTTCCCTGCCGCCCACCCATTGTTTTATGGTTTGTTTTGGTGGTGGTTGTGCCATATTGGTGCTGGGGGACAACCAGTGGGTTGCAAGGTCCTCATTGGTTAATGTGGGCACAAGAAAGGCACTTTGTAGGAACCCATCTGAGGTACGGCTTCCAGTTGTTCTGGTGGGGGTATCTGCGGTGGTGTCTCCGAGTCGGTGGTGTTGCGGCTGGAGGCCTAGGTAAGCAGGATGCGGGTATTTGTTTTCTTGATGCCTAATGAGACCTTGAAAAACGTATGTTATACTGTGTTTCTGTTATTTAAATGTTATTAATGGTTGCAATAAAAGGTTGTTTTTGGACCATTAACTCCATTTTGTTGTCAGTGTGGTTACTTAGGTTAAGGATGGGGGGTAGGTGTTGGTTCAGTGGGACTGGATCCAGCCATCTTTAGTCCCCTGGTCACGCTCACTTCCAGCACCCATCTGGGCACGCTCCCCAGGAATTGGCCCAGACCAGGGGCGGACTGACAACTCATGGGGCTCCCGGGGCAATAGGGGATCATGGGGCCCCTGTGTCCACACCCACACTTAAACCACACCCAAAAAAGCCTATGAAAGGTACCAGGGACATCTCATGGGGCCCCCTACTGACCCCGGGCCCTCGGGCAGTGCCCGAGTTCCCCAATGGTCAGTCCACCCCTGGTCCAGACAACACAAATATTCAGCTGCTGGTTTGCTTCATCCAGCCCACTACATTCTGGAATCCTACAGATGGTAGATGAGGAGGCAATCAAACCTGCAACCAGAGAAACCCAGAACAGCCCAAAGCATGGAGGGTACTACATGAAGTTATTCCAATTTAAAATAGATTTTAAGTGGCCTTGTCTTGATGTGTATGGACACCTCCGTTTGTTCGTTTCAGTTCCTCAGAATGGATTTAGAGTCCCTAGACGGCAAGCTTAAAGAGGAAGAATTTTTTTTATAGCTAATAACAGGACAATATTCTATGGCCATGGTAACAAACGACTCTCTGCACCCTTCTGTCTACACAGCTGTCCCCTGAGCGCAGTGCTTGGGAAGTCAATGTTCTCCACCTTATCAACTTACCGCCCAACACCTGCTTCTGTAGCACAAGGTAATCACTTCATTATGGCGCCATAAACGACACACTAAATCACCTGCTGCTCTCGCTAGAAAGAGACGGCACAATATATGTTCTCCACAGTCATTGTATTCTGCTGCCATGGCTCAATGGAATTGTCCTTCTCCTGCTATTACCAGCCTGTGGGTTTTAAAGTGAACAAATCTGCATTCACTCTATCCGCTCTCCCCGGACCCTGCATTCACTATATCCGGTCTCCCCAGACCCTGCATTCACTATATCTGGTCTCCCCAGACCCTGCAATCACTATATCCGGTCTCCCCGGACCCTGCAATCACTATATCTGGTCTCCCCAGACCCTGCAATCACTATATCTGGTCTCCCCGGACCCTGCAATCACTATATCTGGTCTCCTCAGACCCTGCAATCACTATATCCGGTCTCCCCGGACCCTGCAATCACTATATCTGGTCTCCCCGGACCCTGCATTCACTATATCCGGTCTCCCCGGACCCTGCATTCACTATATCCGGTCTCCCAGGACCCTGCATTCACTATATCTGGTCTCCCCGGACCCTGCATTCACTATATCCGGTCTCCCCGGACCCTGCATTCACTATATCTGGTCTCCCCGGACCCTGCATTGACTATATCCGGTCTCCCCGGACCCTGCATTCACTATATCTGGTCTCCCCGGACCCTGCATTCACTATATCCGGTCTCCCCGGACCCTGCATTCACTATATCTGGTCTCCCCGGACCCGGCATTTACTATACCTGGTCTCCCCGGACCCTGCATTTACTATATCCGGTCTCCCCGGACCCTGCATTCACTATATCTGGTCTCCCCGGACCCGGCATTTACTATACTTGGTCTCCCCGGACCCTGCATTTACTATATCCGGTCTCCCCGGACCCGGCATTTACTATACCTGGTCTCCCCGGACCCTGTATTCACTATATCTGGTCTCCCTGGACCCTGCATTCACTATATCTGGTCTCCCCGGACCCTGCATTCACTATATCCGGTCTCCCCGGACCTTGCATTTACTATACCTGGTCTCCCCGGACCTTGCATTTACTATATCTGGTCTCCCCGGACCCTGCATTCACTATATCCGCTCTCCCCGGACCCTGCATTTACTATACCTGGTCTCCCCAGACCCTGCATTCACTATATCCGCTCTCCCCGGACCCTGCATTCACTATATACTCTCTTCAAAACACATACATGTTGGCCCGGGGTCAGTAGGGGGCCCCATGAGATTCCCCTGGTACCTTTCATAGGCTTTTTTAGGAGTGGTTTGAGTGCGGTCGAGGACACAGGGGCCCATGATCCCCTATTGCCCGGGGGGCCCCATGGTTGTGTGTCTTTATGTGGGAGGAGTTTGTGCCATTTTAGTATTTGGTGTGGGTGGGGCGTGGCAGTTCTGGCATGGGAACAGGATACCCTTGGCCATCATGTAGTGCTGTGCCTTGTGTACTAGGGAGGGAGAGAGCAATCTCCAGGGCCTAACTTTGGTGCCATTTCACACCATAATTTCTGGTGCATTTTTTCCCTTCTTTTTTTTTCTCAATTCTGCACATTCCGGTGCATTTTTTATGTATTTTGCCACGTTCCATACAGAAAAAAATGCAACATAATCTACTTTTGTTGACTGCCCCGGTGTGAACTAGGGCCACTGGAATCTATACTATTTACTAATCCTAGGCAGCATAAGTGTTTAAAATAATCAATATTGATTGAGGCTAGGTTCACGCTGTTGTAATACGATTGTTGACCCGACGCTCAGTGCAATTATGTAATGCTACAGTACTTGGATGCAACTCATTATATATTCTATGGAGACAAAATTGCACCAAAGGAACCTTTTCCAAAATGGCTCCATGCTAAGCCACATTGATGTGAACGGGCACCATTGCAAACAATGTGATTTCCATTGTCATGCAATTCTGTTTGTCTCATGTTGCATCTGAAATTGCACTAGTGTGAACCAGGCCTAGGAGACTGAAGTTCCTCCTTAAGGTGGCTTGAGTGGAAGACCCACATTACGGGGATCCATGAAGGAGAAGGCAGAAGGACTTTGGCTACTCCTCCCGTAGATTGGAGTAGGCCATCAGGACTTGGGTCTGGAGAGACGCCTTGTGTGAGAACCCACTGGTGGGGGAACCTCAAATGTTTACTGGGAAAGATGGCCGGACTTTGTTGTACAGTGTTGTGGCAATGGAGTAGACTGCACTGCGACAATCATTTTTTGGTAAAAATGTTGACAAGCATCTTCAGTGGACCATCTTAGATCCGGGAAACAGGCCATCATATGGAAATATGTGAGTTCTGTGAACTGGGTGGGCCTCAGACCTGGAGTACATGGAACATAATATGGTGGAATCTCTCCCAAAAAGACAGATATGTGAGTGTCCTATCCAGAAAAGAAGCAGAGTAGGGCGGGACTTGGGTCAGCTTGGCAAGAACTGCTCTCCAATCCAAGTCACTTACATACCCACCCAGACAGCGAAACCACATGGAAGAAAAATATATCTTAAATATATTTTTTAAATTTTCTTCCCAAATATATTGACATATATTTATTGTTTATTGAAATGCATTTTTTATATATTACAAAATATCTGAAAAATATTTTTATAAAATACATTTTCAAATATACTGTATGTATTCAAAAATACATTTAATCTACATTTTGGAATGCATTTACAAATATATGTTAAAATGACTTTTTTATATGTAAAAAAAATCTGAAAAATATATTTAAAGAAAATATATTTAAAAAAATATTTTTCATATATTTTGTAATAAATAAAAAACGCATTTAAACATGCAGTATATATATATATATATATATATATATAAAAATTAAATACTGCCAAAACTGTAGTATTTCAAACAGGGGCGGACTGACAACTCATGGGGCCCCCGGGCAATAGGGGATCATGAGGCCCCTGTGTCCTTGCTCAAACTCGAAAAAGCCTATGAAAAAGGTAGCAGGGGCATCTCATGGGGCCCCCTACTGACCCCGAGCCTTTTTCATAGGCTTTTTTGAGTTTGAGCAAGGACACAGGGGCCTCATGATCCCCTATTGCCCGGGGGCCCCATGAGTTGTCAGTCCGCCCCTGTTTGAAATACTACAGTTTTGGCAGTATTTAATTTTTATATATATATATATATATATATATATATATATATATACTGCATGTTGAAATGCGTTTTTTATTTATTACAAAATATATGAAAAATATTTTTTTAAATATATTTTCTTTAAATATATTTTTCAGATTTTTTTTACATATAAAAAAGTCATTTTAACATATATTTGTAAATGCATTCCAAAATGTAGATTAAATGTATTTTTGACAGTATTTAATTTTTCCAAATGGTCAGTCCGCCCCTGATTTCAAATATATGTTAATATATATGGGAAGAATATTTAAAAAATATATTTAAAATATATTTTTCTTCCATGTGGGAATCCAGTGCTGTCCCAGAATGATTTTTTCTTCAGGTGACATATATAGGATCTTCAGCTGGCTGCCTTTTCCAAGTGCAGTTAGGCTTTAAAATACATAAAAAAGCTTCCCTTTGGTTCATTGTCTGTGGTCAGTGGGTGGTAAAAACAAGCAGTTGATCCATGTTGCACCACACGAATGCCCACCTACAAGCAGACATGGCAGCTGCTTGGCTCTGTTTTCATCACAGCAGCTGTGATACCTCACTTTGCAGTGTTGTAGTTTTAACACGTTGAGCTTGGCAGGAGGCACCACCTGTCAAACTTGCCCATTGGAGTCAATGGTACTGTGCCCCAACCATGTACCAGTCACAGCTCTGTGGTTGCGGTGTGGTAGTTCAATGGAAAGTCCCCATTGGGATTGGTTAAAAGCAAAACTGGTATTCAGGAGGCAGCAGCATTGCCTCCTGAATAAATGGGCTCTAAACCAGCTCTGAAAAAGGGATCCGCAGGGGGTAGCTATTTAGAGTGAGCAAGCCCCTTTTTTTCAATACACTAGCATAATTACCTTCAAACTTCCCTGATATAAAGTTGCCACACACCATGTGAAAGCTGAAATCAGTCTTGTAGTATTAGCGGCTGTTCTGGAAAACAATAGGCAGAAATAGGTATTTAAATAGACTTAGGCGAAGGTGTGCTGATATTCCCCAGTAGCACAAAGAGCAAGAAGGAGGCACCACAGGGACGCAGTGCCTAACTGCAGACATTGAAATGTTGTCACCCTCCCTATGCTATGCACTATATAGAATAGTAGGCATAGGGCAGTAGAGTGGCTAAATGGTTAGCACTTCCACCTGGCAGCACTAAGGTCCTTGGTTTGATCCCAACCACAGCACCACTTGCCTTGAGTTTGCATGTTCTCCCTGTGCCTGTGTGGGTTTCCTCCCACACTCCAAAGCTGGTAGGTAAATTGGCCATAGTATTATGAATGTAAGTTAGGGATTATTATTATTATACAGGATTTATATAGCGCCAACAGTTTGCTCAGCGCTTTACCATATAAAAGGAGACAATACAGCAACACTAAAGTTCAATACAAGAGGGTTAGGAGAGCCCTGCTCTTTGGAGCTCACAATCTAGGAGGGAGGGGCTAGTGGTACAAAAGGTAATAACTGTGGGGGATGGACTAGTAGAAGCAGTAGAAGATTCCATTATTAGCTGAAGGCAGGATAGGCTTCCATGAAGAGAGGTTTTCAGAGATCCCCTACAAGTGGGCAGAGCAGATTGGGATAGATTGGGGTAGAGAGTTCCAGAGGATGGGGAGGCTCTGGAGAAGTCCTGGAGTCCATGGGAAGAGGAGACAAGGGATCTAGAGAGCAAGAGGTCGTGGGAGGAGCGGAGAGGACGGTTTGGGTGATATTTGGAGACAAGATTGGTGATGTAATTTGGGGTAGAGTTATAAATGGCTTTATATGTTATTGTTAATGTTTTGAATTTTATTCGTTGGGCAACGGGAAGCCAGTGGAGGGATTGGCAGGGAGGGGTGGAGGACACTGAATGGAGATCAGTGGAGGGATTGGCAGAGAGGGGTGGAGGACACTGGATGGAGATTAGTGGAGGGATTTGCAGGGAGGGGTGGAGGACACTGAATGGAGGCCAGTGGAGGGATTGGCAGAAAGGGGTGGAGGACACTGAATGGAGATCAGTGGAGGGAATGGCAGAGAGGGATGGAGGACACTGAGTGGAGGGATTGGCAGAGAGGGGTAGAGGACACTGAGTGGAGGTCAGTGGAGGGATTGGCAGAGAGGGATGGAGGACACTGAGTGGAGGCCAGTGGAGGGATTGGCAGAGAGGGATGGAGGACACTGAGTGGAGGTCAGTGGAGGGATTGGCAGAGAGGGATGGAGGACACTGAGTGGAGGCCAGTGGAGGGATTGGCAGAGAGGGATGGAGGACACTGAGTGGAGATTAGTGGAGGGATTGGCAGAGAGTGACGGAGGACACTGAGTGGAGGCCAGTGGAGGGATTGGCAGAGAGGGATGGATGACACTGAGTGGAGATTAGTGGAGGGATTGGCAGAGAGTGATGGAGGACACTGAGTGGAGGCCAGTGGAGGGATTGGCAGATATGGAACGGTTAGTAAGGTGGATGAGTCTGACAGCAGCATTCATGTAGACTGAAGAGGGGATAGCCTGCGATGAGGTCGGCCAATGAGGAGGGACCTTAAATTGTACGCTCCTGGGGAGTTAGGGACTGATTTGAATGTACAATATATATGTAAAGCGCTGCGTAAATTGATGGCGCTATATAAGCATCTGTAATAATAGGTCCATCACTGAAATATGTGCATTACATTATAATGTGTGTGAATATAGTTGTTTGTCAATTGCCTTTGGCATCTTGCGTCTTGGATGAAACAGAAACCTGTACATAACCCTTTCCTGCTAACAAATATGTATGATGGTTCAGAAGTCAGAGCCTATATTATGCCTCGTATTTCCTGTAAGCTAATCACCAAATATTTGATAGGGCTTTACTTGGGCAAATGCTTGTTTTTAAGTTTATTTGCTTATTTGGATACGGATATTTATTTGACTGGGTAGTGGTTATGACATAAGGATCACTATATATGAATATATGATATTATTATTCAAATATATATATTTATATATTGTATACAGGGCCATGGATAAGGGAGTACCACCAGTCCTTCTGTACGGGGCCCAGGCCAGCAGGGGGGCCCAGGCAGCTGGTTCAATCAGATGTGGACAGGGAGGGTGATCAGAATGAGGGAAGGAGTAATTACTGGAACCAATCCCCTCTATGGCTCTCTCTGCAGCAGCTGAAAGCTGGCTTCTTCTCTCCCTCCTGCTGGCTTTCAGCTGCTGCAGAGAAGGCCATACAGGGGATCAGTTCCAGTAATTGCCCCTCTCCCCCCCTGCACCCATCACCCTCCCTGTGCACCAAATATTTCCCCCTTCTTCCCAGGCCCTCTTGTGTGTCCCCACGCCTGAAGTGCTGCTGGCTTCCCTCCTCTCTTTCCCACCGGCAGCTGCAAGCACCGATAGAATCCTACAAGATGAGTGAGGGAAGGGTTGGATAAATATGTCACATTTACCAGCCCCTTCCTTTCCTGAATGAACACTATGTCACAAAATCAGTACCAATCCCTCACTGTGTTTATTCATAACCAAAGCATAGTTAACTGTTTTTTGGGGGGTGAGGGGGCCTGTCAGGTTGGCTATATGGGACCCCATGGTTTCTAACAGCTGCCCTTGATGTATATACACACACATATATATATATATGCACACACACCTCATTCAGTCACAGAATGCCTTGTGTAGCACTACCCCTGGAGGAGCCACTTTAAAATGCTTGTCCCCAGCGGTTGCCCTGACCTTGCAAGCCTCCCGACACCTCTGACGGTCTAGGTTCTGACATATTTCAACAGTATAGAATAATAATGCCAGAGACACAATTCTTTGGTAACACCTCTATATTAGACTTGTTCAATAGAGTAGACCACAGGAATAATGGGTTTAGGAGTAAAATAGGAGGAATCAATTATCCAGTGTTTTCTGCTAGCAATGGTGGGGCCCATTAGTGAATACTGGCAATTCAAGTGCCCTTTGCCCTTGCAAGCCTCCCGACACCTCTGACACTCTGGTTTCAGACATATTTCAAAAGTATAGAATAATAATGCCAGAGACACAATTCTTTAGTAACACCTCTATATTAGACTTATTCAAAAGAGTAGACCACAGGAATAATGGGTTTAGGATATACAACCCGTTAACACATAAAAGTAGGAAAACCCAGACTAAGTTCGGTATTAAAACAACCTCATTTATAAAAACGTGGAAATTGGCAACTCCCTTTTGAGTAGAACGAACAGGCATGTCTATGTATCCAGATGGGTCTGTCATGTGATCCTGAGCGATGACAATGGAGCAGCAAGAAGCAGCTGACTGTAGCAGTAACCAATCTGGAGCGCAAGATGGCATTGGACCATAAGTGATGTCACCAGGAAGACTTGACCCCATGGACATCCACACTGAAAAAAGTACCATTGTACGTCACTTCACATCTGGCTAGTACACATTGTTGCCACTCAAGCCCTGATGAAGGGGGCACTGGGACCCCAAAACAAGTTGGCTTATTTTTTGGATTTCCCTTGACTTTTAATGGAATAAATTTGCATCTGGACCTCTCAGCAGTGGTGTGGTGACCAGGGGTGTATTTAGGTTTAGGAGAGAGCCTGACACTGACCAACACCAGAAACCCCCCCACTGAGAGCACCTGACAGTGACCAACAACACCCCTGCCCCATCCCCACCCAAGAGAGTCTTCAACTAACATCCCCCCCGGCAACAGAGAAAAAGACACTCACCTTCACAGCTCTGGACAACGGGCTGTGCATACACCATCAAGCAGCCCCTCTTGGATCCCACCTGGTCCCCATGCTGCATATGTCTCTTCTTCTTGGGGGCATTGCTGCCCCCTAAAACGTGCCGCCCTAGGCAAATGCCTTGTTTGCCTTGTGGTAAATACACTCCTGGTGGTGATTCAATTTCAAGTCTCATTACACTGTCTGGAAATGGGCCTTATGTGGCCCGCAGGTCATAGTTTGGGGACCCCTGCTCTAGATGAAAAAGAGGGAGAAATGAGGAGAAAAAGAGACTTCATTTGAAAAAAAGGGACAGCCCCTCAAAATGAGGGACAGTTGGGAGCTATGACTATCTACAATACTTCGAGGGGTACCCTTTAATTTTTTTTTTTTTCCCTTTTTAGCTAAGCTTAGATAAGTGTTCCTTAGCTGAACTAAGGCCATTTAAGTCAGAACATAGCAACACAAGGCAGACTGTGCTGGGATACTGAGAAATCTGCAGTGGAATGTCATCTAATCAGCGGTTGTCGGTCAGCTCACAAGCTGAGCAAAGGCTGTTTGTGGCCCGGAGGCAGGACAAGCCTGAACATGCTGTGCGCCAAAGCCAATATTTCCACTAAAAGGATGCAGTTAGCACACTTGATCATTTAGGAGCCCATTTGTCTTTTTCTGCCCATTGTTAATCCAGCTCTACAGCTGACTAGTGACAGTCATTTTAAAGGCTCTTTGGAATGAATTACAATATCCTAAAGCAACAATGAATTGAACACTAAAACATGGCAGTGGGTTGGGTGTCATTCATTTAAAGAGTAACTCCACTTTTGTTAAAAAAAAACAAACAAAAAACCCTCCGGGTGATCTACAGTTGCAAGAAAAAGTATGTGAACCCCTTGGGATTACGTGGAGTTTTGCATGAATTGGGCATAAAATGTGCTCTGAACGTCATCTAAGTCACAACAATAGAAGAACACAGTCTGCTGAACATAATACTACACAAACATTAGATGTTGCCATGGTTTAATTGCACATAACATGTAAACATTCACAGTGCAGGGAGGAAAAAGTATGTGAACCTTTGGAGTTAATAACTGGTTGACCCTCCTTTGGCAGCAATAACCTCAACCAAACGTTTCCTGTAGTTAAAAAACTATGAAAATGGTGCAGCGCTGCTAATATTCATTAAGACAATGCATACGAAGCAAATAAAACAACACAAGTAAATCAACCCCCTTGTGACAGCATAAATAGCATATATCAATCACTGGTGTCAAGGTGCAAATTGACACACACTTAGTAAGTGACTAAGGGGTGATAAACAGTCCATGACTATTGCACCAGAGATAGGCTCGTCCACTTCCCCATTATCACCATTACCGTTCCGCGCTAACCCCCTTCCTCTTAACCAATTATACTAACAAAAGACATAACTCCAATTTTGGAGTAAATGGCCAGCATGGCCTTTTAATAACAACTCAAGTTACAATACACCAACCATTCCTTATAACAGAAACCCCCAGAATTGTTGTTGGTCTTCGAAGGCACCCGAAAATGATCCGAAATGCACCTGCGGACAACCATATACACTAGGCCTCCAGCCGCTACCAACCAGCTCGCAGACAACCATACCGTCCGCAGTGCAGCACCACCACCTTCCAGTTAAACCTTGGTTAACTGGGAATGTCCCCGGGCATCCCATACCACGGATGGGTCCCACACCATTGTTGTTTACCTTCCAAATAAGAACCGCCTCCAAAGACCAACAACCGTCACAGCACGCTGGGTAAGCCCTTACCCATGCGTGCCACGCCACAAACAAACAGCCCGCTGTATGCCATCCTGCAGATCCAGGGACCATAAATCCGTCCCAACCGCAGTCAAAATGCACCCCCATCGCGCCTGAGATACCGCCAAGTATCCGCCTCCAACTCCAAGTGCCGGACCACCAACCCCCCATGGTGACGAAAGAAACGCCCCACCTCTCTGTCACCTTGATCCGAGCCTTGTTGAACCTCTCCACCGACTGCGCCCAACGCCAAGAGGTATGGGCGACAATGTCGGACCACACCACCACCATCCCCGGATAAGCCCGCCGCAACTGAAGAAAATCCAGCCTGACATCTCGCACCAGCTCCCGCTCAGCGTGCCTGAAAAAACACCCCTGCCCCACTGGACAAAAATTCCTGAACCGCCCGCACTGGGCACACCAGCGAAGCCGGAATAACGAAAAAACGACCACCCCGTCCCAATTGGTTCGTCTTAGACCGACGTACCAGCACCTCCACCCATTCACCGGAGCACCGGACCTCATCCACCAATAACCCCCCAAGAACCGATTTGGACGAACTAACTAGCTCCCCAATACGCAACACCCCAAAAAAAGGCCACCGCAAAAGCCGCCCGAAATAAGCACACCTCAAAGTCCGAAGAACACACAGACCACAAATGCACAAACAAAGACCCCAACAACTCAAAAGACACCGGACGACGAGAATCCTTACACCGAAGAGCGCTCCGGTAACCCCGGAGAGCATGCCGAACCCAAAAATCTTCAGTGAAATCCAGACACCCTCGCAACTGAAAGAAGAAAGCCAAACCCGCCAGTCGGCGACCCACCGCAGCAGCCGACACCCCCCGCTCAAAATTCCGTCACAAAGTACAATACCGCCAAAACCACCTCCGGCCCCCAGGGATCAATCTCAACCCGCTGTAGCAGATCCAGCCAGACCCTAGAGTATGCAGACCAAGTCGCCTCACTCACCGAACGCCGGATCCAGCCCGCAAGGACTCCAAGGCAATCTCCCACAGCCCGTCGGGACAAGGAACCCCGTGTTGCTCCGCCGCTGGCGCCACCTCTCGGAATTAGTCCCACCGAAAGCGAGACAAAGCGTCAGCCATGGTGTTATCAACCCCCACGGAGACGCAGCGCATGGAGAAAAAACATTCAGACGCAGACAACGCAACCCTAAATGGCAAAGCAAGGCCTCCACCGGTCGTGAAGAAGCTGAGACCCGATTGAGGACTGGAACCACCCCCAAATTGTCACAGTGACAACGCACGGTTAGATATAGAAAAATTCTCTCACCAAACCCCAACCGCCAACACAACCGGAAAAAAATTCCAGCAACACCAAGTCGCGAAGAAAACCCTCCTCCCGCCAGGAAGCAGGCCACAAAGCCGTACCCCATCGACCCTGGAAAAAAGCCCCATAGCCCGCCGACGCGTCCGTGAACCATTCCAAGTCAAAATAGCTAACAGGGCCAGACATCCAGAGAGCCCGCCCATTAAACGAATCCAAAAAGGTGTGCCACAAATGCAAGTCCTCCCGATGATCCCGAGTCAACCGAATAAAATGTAAAGGGGAGGCAATCCCTGCCGTCGCCGCCGCCAAACGGCAGCAGAACACCCAACCCATGGGCAGAATCCGACAAGCGAAGTTAAGTTTTGCCCAACAACGACTGTAAGACCCGCAGCTGAATTTCTCGCTTGCCCCAGCACCCCACGGAGTTCCCCCTGTAGAGCCACCAGCTGAACCACAGGCAAGCGGCACACCATCGTGCCGGAATCCAAAACAATGGCCCAAGAAAGTCATCACCGTAGCCGGGCCCACAGTTCTATCCACCGGCAGAGGAATCCCGAAACGTACCGCAACGTGTTGCAAAGTGGCCAGCAAAAATGCACATACTCCGGAATCCGGCAGACACACGCAAAGAAAATCATCCAAATATTGGAAGACCGAAATTCACCCCTGAGACATCCCGCACCACCCCACTCCACGAAGGAACTGAACTTCTCGAACAAAGCGCAAGATATAGAACACCCCATAGGAAGGCACTTATCAACGAAAAATTAGCCCTGCCAATGACAACCCAAAAAAAAACGAAAACTGTCCGGATGGACTGGCAACAGCCAAAAACGCCGACTCAACGTCCGCTTTTGCCATAAGCGCACCGCGCCCATACCGACGAACCCAGAAAACAGCCGCATCAAAAGACGCGTAAGACACCGAACACGACTCCGAATCAATAGCAACATTCACCGACCCCCCCTTAGGGAAGGACAGGTGGGGAATTAACCTAAACGCATTTGGCTCCTTCTGGGGCACAACCCCCAAGGGAGAAACAACCAAATCCGAAAACGGAGCGCAAGCAAACGGACCCGCCATGCGTCCCAACCCCACTTCCTTACGCAACTTAGCCGAAACCCCCCCCCCCTCATGCCGCAAGGCCGACCACAAAAGCCAAGCTAAGGGAGGAATCAAAGTCCAAGTACACGGGATGCGGAAACCCTCCGAAAAAACCCCGCCGTCAGCAGCACTGCAGCTGCCCGATCAGGAAACCTCTTTAAGAAAGGCCCCATCCTTTGCACTCGCACCGGAGTCGGCCCTCTTACCAGCATGCTCTCCGGGAAGGCCTCGACCCCGCTGGAAACAGCGCGACAAGGGAAGGGAGCCCCCGCACCTGGAACATTCGTGCCGAAAACGGCAAGACCCACCAAATCGACACGTCCCCTCTCGGAACAGCCAGCAGAACCCCCGACGCCTGGAGGCCGATTGTCCCGGGGAGAACGAACCGCCGGCCCCCGCTCTGAAAAAACGAACCAGGGGCCTTCGCCGGTGTCAGGAGTCGCATCCAGAGGCCAATGTCCTTATGATCCCAGCGCAACAACTGGCGAACCGCCCTCCGCTGCCTAAACTGCCATCGTACCGAAGCCACGCAGTACCCCCATAAACCCTGTGAGCCTCACCAATGGCATCAAGGTAACAGAGTAGTGCCGAGCAACGTTCAGGAGCCTTCTCCCCAATCACACTAGCCAAGATCGCGAACGCCTGCAACCAATTTGCAAAGGCACGTGGGAGAAAACGAAAAACGCCACTGCTCCGCTTCCACACGCCAACTCTCGTCAACCCGGGACCCTTCAAAAAAGGAAAACGCTCCAAAGGCAAGAGTGAGAATATATCAACATACTTCCCACTCCAAATCTTCTCCCGTACCTCCGACTGTAAGTGCGCACCCAAAAGGGCCCACAAAACACCCGTACACTTCGCCCCTGGCCGAGTCCGCCAAGCCGACAGGTCCGGACACCCACGAAACCGCACCCAACACTGCGGAGGGGGCCGCAGAACCCCGATCACCTGTCGTGGCCGGAACAACCCCTAGCCCAGACCCCGGAGGAGAAGAGACCCCCGGACGCCGCACGTCCCCGCAGTCCTGTACAAGAACCCCGAAACCTTCCCCACCATCCGGCGGGAGCCACGCAGAAGCAGGCCCAAGCGCCCCACCACCGCCCCACTCAAGACGCCGCAACAGGTCCCGCAAACCGGAAATACATCACCGAGACCCCCACCCATACCCGACGGGGAAATGCCGACAGCGCACGCCGCAGAGGCCGCGCCCACCATAGCGGCCCTACCACCTCCCAGCAGGTCCCGTAACGCAGAAGAAAAAGAGATAGACCCCAGAACAGGTAACTCACCAGGCTGCCCAGGAGATGCCCCTTCAGCCGCGCGCTCACGATCCACCGTTGTAGAGCGGCCAGCTGTCGCCCCCGCATCGGGTTCCGACAGCTCGCCCTCCGACCTCTCGTCCTCTGCACGCCGTACAGATGGCCTCCCGGTCCCAGGAGCCACGGGTCCTGCTGGTCTGTGCCGCTCACGACTCCGCCTCCCGGCACCAGACACGCTCACCGCCGTCCCTGGGCTCCGACCTGCAGCACTTCCAGCTGCCCTCCGCCCAGCTCCAGTCTTCCGCTGATGCTGCTGTGGAGCCAGAGCACCACACTGTCCAGGGGGCCCGCCGGCCGCAGCAGTAGACAGCCCAGCAGCCGCAGAACTCCCGCTGCACTCCGTTCAGTGCCGATCCCATGCTGCCGCCTCACCGGAGCCAGGGCCCCAGACTTCTCAGGGGGCCCGCCGGCCGCAGCAGAAGACAGCCCGGCAGCCGCAGCTGTGCGCCCCCCACGCAGGGCTCCCTCCCTGACCGGCACCTTGTCAGTGGAGGAGCCGCAGATTCCAATTCTGACTCCATGCTGTGCGGGCGGGGGCGGAGGGGCTTCCCCGTGCGAGGCCCCGCCCACCGAGCTCCGCCGATGGCGGGGATTCCCCCCAGGCTTCCCTGCCAGCAGAGGCAAAGGAGCGTCCTGAAAGCGGAGCCGGAGGGGCCCGAGCGGGGCTCCCATGGTTGTGCAGAGCTCCGGGAGGGGCGGGGCTACCCCCGCGTGAGGCCACGCCCACCGATGGCGGGGATGCCTCCCGGCTTCCCCTCTAGCAGAGACAAAGAAGTGCCCTGCAAGCGGAGCCGGAGGGGCCCGAGCGGGGCTCCCATGGTTGTGCAGAGCTCCGGGAGGGGCGGGGGGAGGGGCTACCCCCGCGCGAGGCCCCGCCCACCGAGCTCCGCCGATGGCGGGGATTCCTCCCAGCTTCCCTGCTAGCAGAGGCAAAGGAGTGCCCTGCAAGCGGAGCCGGAGGGGCCCGAGCGGGGCTCCCATGGTTGTGCAGAGCTCTGGGAAGGAGGGAAGGAGGGAGGGGGGGGAGCCCGGGCTAAAGCGCTCCGGAGGCCTAGACCTCCGAGCACGTGGGCGCTCCCGCCCCCCTGCTGCAGGTGATGAGCCCGGATCCTGCAAGAGATCCGAGACACGGCTCTGCATCCAGTTTATCCCCCTGTCCTCTGCTGCCTCCCGCAGCCGAACCAAAAGGCCGTCCATGGCAGGGCTAAAGGTGGCCTGAAGCAAGGTGTGCGAAACGGACACCAAGCTCACACTCTTGCCGTCCAGCTAACTGACGCCCCCTCACAGAACCTCCCACCCTAAGGTGCAGCAAAATCCCACCTACACCAACCTCTACCAATCAGCTACCCCCCACTAACAATAACACATCCCCCTGGAGCTACCTTAACCCTTTCTGCTCTTCCTTCCCCCACTCTGGACCTAGTCATGTATGCCCTGCGCTATTTCTTCTTTATTTCGCTACGGGCATTTCTATATGAGCACACAGGTGAGGAACTCTTCACACATGGATGTGTCATACGTGCCACAGGAATCCCAAAACAATCTGAGTGCCCCCTCACCTCCTTGCAATGACCTCAAGGGCCAACCAGCTTTCAACAGATAGTCAGGCAATCTCCTGTTGATCCCTTCAGTATGACCGGAATGATGGTAACTTTAGCCAGACCTCTTCCACCGCTCTAACGACACCTCTATCTTCCACTCAGAGACATAAACCAAACAGGCTCCATAGTGCAATATATCCAATTTTAAAAAAAAAAACAAAATACCCACTTACATGTAGGCAAACGATCGCACACAGTAATCGGCTGTCCTCCTGACATGCGGCTTCATGGAGTCCCAATATGGCGCGGACGCCGGAAGTGACGTCACCGCGTCCCGGAATAGACAATGAACGTACCAACGCGTTACGTCACGAATATCACGTGACTTCATCAGGGTGAACGCCCATAGTCTCACTCACCGCTTATATTGGCTGCCTGGGTGTCAATCAGCTTAAGAGACAACCCCCGGCGGCCATATTCTTGGAGTCTCGACCCATGCAGACACTCCCATTCAGTCACAATGGGACTAATCGCAACTATTAATATATTGTATAGGAAGACAAATATTGGTGGTTTTATTAGCAATTAAAACCCACCCAACATCCCCAACCACTAAATGGAATAAATCGGGTCATAATAGACCAATAAATATATAATTAAAATATGATTAAAATATGTAATAAATTAAAATAAAAATACATACAGTATATCTATATATACATAAAAATATATATAAAATATATGTGTACGCCTGTAATTCAACTCCATGTAAACACTCCATGTCTTGAGTATACATTCAAAAAACCTACCAAAAATACATATATCATAATATATCATAATAGCCAGATAGATCAAATACAATTATATATAAAAGACAAAATATTAAAATAATTTTCAAAAATCACTTATAAAACAATTCAGGTCGAATTCAATATTCAGACCTTTGGGAGCTTGTGTATGCATTGTGTATATCCACCGCGACTCGGCCTTACTAAGAGACCGCACCTTGTGACTCCCCCTCCAATGGCTCTTGTATTTTTCAATACCCCAAAAAATTAAAGACGAGGGGTCTTTATTATGACACAAAGAAAAATGCTTTGAAACGCTGTGTTTTGGATAACCCTTTTTTATATTCTGAATATGTTCTCCAATTCTTTTCCACATGGGTCTTTTAGTTCTGCCTATGTATTGTAACCCACACTGGCATTGCAACCCATAGACTACCCCTTCTGTCCTACATGTTATAAAATCACGAATCTCATATCTTGTACCATCCACCTTGGACTCAAAAAATTTCCTTTTTTTATTTTGCCCTTTAGTTTCCTTACACGCACGACATGATCTACAGGGAAAAAAACCCTTTTGGTCCAGAAAGGTGACCCGTTTATCTTTAATTGGGGGATCTACAACGTTTTTTACTAACCTGGTCCTTAAGGTCGGTGCCTTTCTATAAATAAAACGCGGTTTCTCAAAAATTATATTACTCAGACTAGGGTCTACCCTTAAGATAGGCCAATGTTGTCTAAAAATTTTTTCGATCATTTTATAATGTGTATTATAATGTGTTTTATAATGTGTATTGGAGTTGAATTACAGGCGTATACATATATTTTATATATATTTTATATATATTTTTATGTATATATAGATATATGTATTTTTATTTTAATTTATTACATATTTTAATCATATTTTAATTATATATTTATTGGTCTATTATGCCCCGATTTATTCCATTTAGTGGTTGGGGATGTTGGGTGGGTTTTAATTGCTAATAAAACCACCGATATTTGTCTTCCTATACAATATATTAATAGTTGCGATTAGTCCCATTGTGACTGAATGGGAGTGTCTGCATGGGTCGAGACTCCAAGAATATGGCCGCCGGGGGTTGTCTCTTAAGCTGATTGACACCCAGGCAGCCAATATAAGCGGTGAGTGAGACTATGGGCGTTCACCCTGATGAAGTCACGTGATATTCGTGACGTAACGCGTTGGTACGTTCATTGTCTATTCCAGGACGCGGTGACGTCACTTCCGGCGTCCGCGCCATATTGGGACTCCATGAAGCCGAATGTCAGGAGGACAGCCGATTACTGTGTGCGATCGTTTGCCTACATGTAAGTGGGTATTTTGTTTTTATTTAATAAATTGGATTAATTACTCTGCCCATTTCCTGTAGTATGTCCCCAGTCTCTGCCCATCTCCTGTAGTATGTCCCCAGTCTCTGCCCATCTCCTGTAGTATGTCCCCAGTCTCTGCCCATCTCCTGTAGTATGTCCCCAGTCTCTGCCCATCTCCTGTAGTATGTCCCCAGTCTCTGCCCATCTCCTGTACTGTCTGCAGTCTCTGCCCATCTCCTGTAGTATGTCCCCAGTTCCAGCCATCTCCTTGAATATATGCCCGGTCTCTGACCATTTCCTGTAGTATGTCAACAGTCTCCAACCACCTCCTTTAGTATTCCCCCAGTCCATGTCTATTTCCCATTGTATGTCCTCAGCTTTTGAAAGGAGGTGAGGGGGCACTCAGATTATTTTGGGATTCCTGTGGCACGTATGACACATCCACGTGTGAAGAGTTCCTCACCTGTGTGCTCATATTGGACTGTTTATCACCCCTTAGTCACTTACTAAGTGTGTGTCAATTTGCACCTTGACACCAGTGATTGATATATGCTATTTATGCTGTCACAAGGGGGTTGATTTACATGTGTTGTTTTATTTGCTTCATATGCATTGTCTTAATGAATATTAGCAACGCTGCACCATTTTCATAGTTTTTTAGTTTATGGTATATTGGTACATAGTAGGTGTTAGCAGCTTTTTTTTACTATTAGGGTCATCTAAGCGCAGGGGTTCTTTCATTTATTGTTTCCTGTAGTTGCAGATCAGACCTGCACAATGATCTGGAGTCATTTTGGACCACTCCTCTTCACAAAACTGTTTCAGTGTAGCAATATTCTTGGGATGTCTGGTGTGAATCGCTCTCTTAAGGTCATGCCACAGCATTTCAATCGGGTTGAGGTCAGGACTCTGACTGGGCCACTCCAGAAGGCGTATTCTGTGCTGTTGCAGCCATTGTTTTGTTGAATTACTTGTATGCTTTGGGTCATTGTCCAGTTACATCACCCATCCTCTGCGGAGCTTCAGTTGGCGGACAGATGGTCGTACGTTTTCCTGCAAAATGTCTTGATGAACTCTGGAATTCATTTTCCCATCAATGACAACAATCCGTCCAGGCCCTGAGGCAGCAAAGCAGCCCCAAACCATGATGCTCCCTCCGCCATGTTTTACAGTGCGGATGAGGTTTTGATGTTGGTGTGCTGTGCCTTTTTTTCTCCACACATAGTGTTGTGTGTTCTTCCCAAACAACTCAATCTTGGTTTCATCTGTCCACAGTATATTCTGCCAGTAGTGCTGTGGAACATCCAGGTGCTCTTTTGCAAACTTCAAACGTGCTGCAAAATTCTTTTTGGACAGCAATGGCTTCCTCCGTGGTGTCCTCCCATGTACTCCATTCTTGTTTAATGTTTTCCTTATTGTAGATATTTCCATATGTTAGCATGTGCCAGAGATTTCTGTAGGTCTTTAGCTGACACTCTGGGATTCTTCTTTACCTCATACAGCATTCTGCGCTGTGCTCTTGCAGTCATTTTTACAGGATGACCACGCCTAGGGAGAGTAGCAACAGTGCTAAACTTTCTCCATTTGTAGACAGTCTGTCTTACCATGGACACATGAACATCAAGGCTTTTGGAGATACTTTTGTAACCCTTTCCAGCTTCATGCAAGTCAACAATTCTTGATCGTAGGTCTTTTGAGAGCTCTTTTCTGCGAGGCATGGTTCACATCAGACAGTGCTTCTTGAAACCAGTAAACCCAAAACAGGTGTGTGTTTTTTAAGGGCAGGACAGCTGTCAGCAACACATCCAATATCATCACACTGATTGGAGTCAAGGTTGGCTCACTGCTGGCTCCAATTAGCACTGGGAGAAGTCATTAAGCTAGGGCCTCACATACTTTTTCCTCCCTGCACTGTGAATGTTTACATGTTATGTGCAATTAAACCATGGCAACATCTAATGTTTGTGTAGTATTATGTTCAGCAGACTGTGTTCTTCTATTGTTGTGACTTAGATGATGTTCAGAGCACATTTTATGCCCAATTCATGCAAAACTCTACGTAATCCCAAGGGGTTCACATACTTTTTCTTGCAACTGTATGTACATTGTAAGGATTTTGATAAACCGTGTTGCAGATGTCTACCTTTTGCTGTGAAGAAATAGATGTTTGTTACAAGAGACTCATTCTGAATAGGAGGGTCTGGTTCATTATAATCAGCTGGTGCGCTATAGACATGTGCATGCTGGAAATTGTTTCTTCGGATGCATTCGTTCACTGAAGAATTTTGATTCGCCACATTTGCTATGTTGAACCAATTCGTTTTTGGAATTCATATTTTTTTTTCCGTATATTCATTGGTGGATTCAAAAATGTTGCAGTTTTTCCAGAAGATTGCCATATATTTGATATATTATGGAATCGGACAGATTCAAAATGGAAGGATTTGATATTTGTGGATGCCAGTCCAACCCACCAAGAAAAATAGCATGAGCTTATTGGACAATATCAACTGGCGTCATGTGCAACCGAATTAATGAATGGAATAAAATCCAGATCCATTTGTTATCCAATTATCAAATGAATTTGAAAATTTCATTTATTTTCCCAGGGGCTTGAATTATCGCATCATATGATGTAATCCGAATGAAATGAATGAAACAAATGCATTTGTTACTTTTGTTATTACTTTTTTCGGACTTGTTGACATTCGTTACTATGTCCATTTGGGGATTCATATACAGTACATCCAAATTTTCATCAGAAAAATTAAACGCACATCATGTCTAGTCAGTGATGCATTTATCCTCCCCTGTGCTGCCCTAGGCAACACTAAAATTGTGTGTCCCCAGTCTCTGTTCATCTCTTTTAGTATGTCCCTAGTCTGCGACCATCTCCTGTAGCATGCCACCAGTCTACAACCATCTCCTATAGTATGTCCCAAGTCTCTGGGCATCTCCTGTAGTATGTCCTCATTTTCTGACCATCTCCTGTACTGTTTCCCCAGTCGCCGACCATCTCCTTTAATATGTTCCCAGTCTCTAGCCATCTCCTATCTTCAGTCTACAACCATCTCCTTTAGTTTGTCCCCAGTCTATGACCATCTTCTTTACTATGTCCTTAGTAACTGGCCATCTCCTGTAGTATGTCCCCAGTCTCTAGCCATCTCCTGTAGTATGTTCTCAGTCACCGATCATCTCCTTTAGTATGTGCCCAGTCTCTGCCCATCTCCTGTATTATATCTCTAGTCTTCGACCATCTCTGTTAGTATGTCCCCAGTCTCTGACCATCTCTTGTAACATGTCACCAGTCTACAACCATCTCCTTTAGTATGTCCCTAGTAACTGACCATCTCCTTTAGTATGTCCCTAGTAACTGGCCATCACCCGTACCATGTCCCCAGTCTATGTCTATCTCCTGTAGTATGTCCTCATTCTCTGGCCATCTCCTGTATATGTTCCCAGTCTCTGGCCATCTCCTGTAGTATGTCCCTTAGTCTCTGGCCATCTCCTGCAGTATGTCCTCATTCTCTGACCATCTCCTGTAGTATTATTATTATTACATCGAGTTTATATAGCGCCAAAGGGTTTGTTCAGCGCTGTACAATAGGGGGGACAATACATGGCACAGTACAACAAAAACAGACAGCGTACGAGGGGTAAGAGGGCCCTACTCTTTCAAGCTTACAATCTAGTATGTCCCCAGTCACCGATCATCTATGTCCATAGTTTCTAACCATCTCTTGTAGTATGTCCCAAGTCTCTGGCCATCTCCTGTAGCATGTCCCCAGTCTCTATTCATCTATTTTAGTATGTCCCTAGTCTCTGACCATCCCCTTTAGCATGTCACCAGTATACAACCATCTCCTTTAGTTTGTCCCCAGTCTTCAACCATCTCCGTTAGTATGTCCCCAGTCTCTGACTATCCCCTGTAGCATGCCACCAGTCTACAACAATCTTCTTTAGTATGTCTCCAGTCTACAACAATATCCTTTAGTATGTCCCTAGTAACTGGCCATCTCCTGTAGTATGTCCCAAGTCTCTGGCCATCTCCTGTAGTATGCCCCAGTCTCCACCCATCTCCTGTAGTGTGTCCCCAGTCTCTGTCTATCGCCTGTAGTATGTCCTCATTCTCTGAGCATCTCCTGTAGTATGTCCCCAGTCACCGACCATCTCTGTCCCCAGTCACTGACCATCTCCTGTAGTATGTCCCCAGTCTCTGGCCATCTCCTGTAGTATGTCCCCAGTCTCTGGCCATTTCCTGTAGTATGCCCCCAGTCTCTGTTTATCGCCTGTAGTATGTCCTCATTCTCTGAGCATCTCCTGTAGCATGTCCCTAGTCTCTGGCCATCTCCTGTAGCATGTCCCCAGACTATGTTCATCTCTTTTAGTATGTCCCTAGACTCTGGCCATCTTCTGCAGTATGTCCCCAGTCTCTGCCCATTTCCTGTAGTATGTCCCCAGTCTCTGCCCATCTCCTGTAGTATGTCCCCAGTCTCTGCCCATCTCCTGTAGTATGTCCCCAGTCTCTGCCCATCTCCTGTACTGTCTGCAGTCTCTGCCCATCTCCTGTAGTATGTCCCCAGTTCCAGCCATCTCCTTGAATATATGCCCGGTCTCTGACCATTTCCTGTAGTATGTCAACAGTCTCCAACCACCTCCTTTAGTATTCCCCCAGTCCATGTCTATTTCCCATTGTATGTCCTCAGCTTTTGAAAGTCCTCTATAGCATTACATTACTGAATATTATGTGCTTTCTGTTGATGAATTCAAGAGTTGCACTTGAGGCCCCTCATTTCTAGCAACTTTATTACCACTAACAAAGATAAATGAATATTGTAAAAGTGGTCGGCACTATCCAAATAAAGCAAGATATTTTTGAATTTACTGTCTTTAATTGGTAACTTTTTTCAAACTACAGTTATTATTAGAAGCCTGTACAATGATAAGCATGTATAGTTGTGGGATCTTACTACATAGTATGCACCTCCTGTATGGACAGCACAGGGTTAAAGCCTTGTGTGGACTGTTTGTTCCATATCTTGTTAACATTAATCCAGATGTAGTATCTGCTGAGCAAACCTCGGTAATCATCTTTTGGTGGACAAAGCAGGCATAAGTTAAAGACACAATCAAAAAGCCCAAGAAGCATTTGTTTATAAATGGGGGATAATGGCTCTGCCTCTGATAGATCAAACTTTCTGAAGACGAACAGATATGAAGTTAAGACTATACCCTGGAAGGGATTACATGAGTGATTTTTAAGTAAATAGATATTTTTTTTTTCATCTTTCCCTGTTTAATGTTTGAGGCATGATTAACCTCCCTGGAGGTATTCCCGAGTGTAGCTAAGTAAAGTTTCAGCACCACAAGCGGTAACCCCAAGCTACACTCGGGAACAGGGGTGGACTGACAACTCATGGGGCCCCCCGGGCAATAGGGGATCATGAGGCCCCTGTGTCCTTACCCAAACTCAAAAAAGCCTATGAAAAAGCTACCAGTGGCATTTCATGGGGCCCCCCACTGACCCTGGGCCCTCGGGCAGTGCCCGAGTTTCCAAATGGTCATGTACCCTGCAGCGCTGCTCCGGGATCTCTTCTTTACTTACCTTGTCCTTCGCTCCCACGATGTCCCTCCTACAGTGTCCCCGGCAATGTCCTTTGGCGGATGCCGGCATCTGTCTTCCAGGTTCAGTTCCCTGCGACGTCGGAACGTACGGGGGATGGAACAGCGGGAAATTTGAAAGTTGTAAAAGTGACATTCACTAAAATCACATAGTAAAACTTTACTGTATCAAACCATTTTACATTTTGTCCCGAGTGCTTTGTCCGTCGCCCTGCCTGCATTTTTACTGTTCTTTCTGCCTGGAAACTGAGAAACGTCCATGGCGTCCAAAAAGCGTCCCTTTAGGTCAAAAGTGGTTTTAGACCGGCTAGAGAATAGCGATAGTAAATCAGAACCACTTGCAGAATTGAGTGATAATGATTCGTGGGGGAAATTCATCATCAGACACTGAAAACGATTCTGCGACTTTGCTCAGCGATGTGCGAACTTGGCGCTCTATTTCATATTTCAGTGTTTTTGGTTTGATTATATTATTAAATTAAAATTATTACTATTATATTATTATTTTTTATGATTATTTATTAAATTATAATTTATGATTTCGCGTTTCAAATTTTAACATACCCGGGATGTTTGCTAGACTCTTGTTCGGACAGAATTCAGTGAGTTATTCCTAAAAATTACAGCCTACAATAAAAAAATACATATTTCCATGCAAAAAAAGTACCGCTTTGAGCACAGAAATATGGACATAAGACCGCTAGGGAGGCTACGAAGACATTGCAGTGCTATCTAGGGGCGGACTGACAACTCATGGGGCCCCTGTGTCCTTGTCAAAACTCAAAAAAGCTTATGAAAAGGTACCAGGGGCATCTCATGGGGCCCCCTACTGACCCCGGGCCCTCGGGCAGTGCCCGAGTTTCCAAATGGTCAGTCCGCTCCTGGTGCTATCTATGGTAAGAGGCGTATTTCTTTGTCATTTGAAACATCAAGAACTGCAAGAAGTATGGTAAATTATTTTGGTAAAAAAAAAGTGGTAACAAAAAAGAAAATGATAAAACCACTGACGAATACAAAAGTGTCATTATGGGAAAAAAAAGAAACCTATTATATGATATCTTTTTATTGTTGCCTTAAAAATCTGATACTGTAAAATTTCAGAACATTGAAGCCATCCTCCCCTGCTAGGACTCACTGAGTTTTTTTTTACTAAAGGCAAATAGACTGTGCACTTTACAAAGTGCAGATGCCCCAGAGCTTAGTAAATGAGCAGAAACTCTGCTGACTTCCATCATCCAATCATGTGCAAGCAGAAATGCTGTTTTTTTTACATTTTCCTTGCACGTATTCTTTTCAAAGTGAAGCTTTACCTCATTTACTAAGTTCTGGAACAACTGCACTTTGCAAAGTGTAGAGTCTATTTGCCCTTAGTAAATCAACCCCACTGTCTGATATTAAAAGTTTTCAGAGTGACAGGGTCTCTTCATTGTCATGTCAAACCTTTAGTTGCCTCGGTCAGATTTAACAAGCTTGACCCCAGGGAGGTATAGCATTTAGGACCCTCTTACTGGGTATGCATAGCCTAGAGAAAAAAAAGGTTACCTAGTTACATAATTGTGTCTTTTTACAGGTTGAAAACAAGACAATAGGCCATTCAGTTCAATCAATAGAAAAATAAATAAATAGAATAAATAAATACATAGAAAAACCTTTATATACAGAACCCTATACCCACAGACAGGGGCATATTTACCACAAGGCATTTGCCTAGGGCGGCATTTTTCAGGGGGGCAGCATCGCTCCCCGGAAGAAGGGACTGAAGAAGGGAAACGTGCGGCATAGGGACCAGATGGGATCCAAGAGAGTCTGCGAGCTGCTTGATGGTGTGTGCAGAGCCCGACTCTCATTCCCAGGGATGTCCGGAGCTGTGAAGGTGAGTGTCTTTCTTTCTCTCACTGGGGGGGTGGGGGATATGTGTTAGTGGAAGGCTTTTTCGGGTGGGGGTGTTGTTGGTCAATATCAGGTTCTCTCCGCAGGGTGGGGGGCGCTCGACTTTTGCATTGCCTAGGGCAGCACAAAACCTAAATACACCACTGCCCACAGATGATCCAGAGGAAGGCACCCCCCCCATCCCCCGTAAAGCATGGTTCAATTTGCTTCAGCAGGGAGCAATTCTGTTTCTATTTCTGCAAAGGCAATTTGATACTCCCTGGATCAACAGTCTCTGGTGTTTATTACCTATAAATGTTAATATCCGTTTATACTTAGTGTATTTAGGAATGAATCCAGCTTTTATTAACCCTTTGAGGACCAAGGGACGTATTTGTCCCAGGTTTTTAATTGTCTGTATCATCTGATTAAGAACTTAAAATACTTTTTTTTTTTTTTTGGTTTGAGTCAAAATATTAGTTCTTATCAACAAACAACAAATGGATCTAGCTTTTTGCCAATTATTTCATGAAATGGCTTAGTTACAGCAACTGAAGTGTACGAACTTTAAAAACAACAAATTGATTCTTTTGGCGTTCCGTAATCTTATGGTCCTCAAAGGGTTAAAAATAATCTATTAAAAAGTATAGCTGTAGATGTATTCTTGACCATGTGAAGTTTCCTTTCTGTCATTGTGACCAGGGGTGGACTGACCATTTGGAAACTCGGGCACTGCCCGAGGGCCCGGGGTCAGTAGGGGGCCCCATGAGATGCCCCTGGTACCTTTTTCATAGGCTTTTTTGAGTTTGGGCAAGGACACAGGGGCCCCATGATCCCCTATTGCCCGGGGGCCCCATGAGTTGTCAGTCCGCCCCTGACAGGGAGCATACGCTACCTGCTCAGTATTTCAGGAAGAAAAACTGCTTGATTTGTTGAAAACGGCTTGATTTGTTAGGTGCCGACCCCAGCTGGGTTGGGGAAGGGTTAAAATCTTTGCTACCGATTTTTAGGTTTTTGGAGTTTCAGTAGGCCAACCTGTTGTATAAAAATGGGGCAATGCTGAGGCCCAAGAGAGCAGATAGGATGCCCAGAGTGCCCCAGGTCTCATGCGCTCCGGTGTTGTCAGTCCGCTCTGACTATGACCTTTATATGTGCCACTTTGGGACGGAGTTGAGGTGTCCAGTCCTGAATTCGGCTTTCCTCTGTATATGTATGAATATGATGTGTCTCACTTGTAAATGACAAGCTTTCTTCTGCTTGTCTTGAAACGTACATTCCATTTAGTTATTCTGTTGATCTGTTCTATTTGTTGCTTTTGTCTCCTGCCTGATTCCTTTGTATCGGGATTTTGTATATTATCTTTCTTTTGTAATTTTGTGAAAAGAAAAATTGAAAATCTGAATAAAGATAATTAAAAAAAAAGTGTAGCAAGCTGTTGAAGCACTAAGTTCCTTTCATCAGACACAGCATAAATCTTAATTACAGAGATGTATCATCAACGATGACCAGTAGAGTTGTGCACGATGGAAAAATGTGTTTTCTATCATTTCAGATTCGTTTGTTAAGTTCATAATTTTGTTTCATCATAATCGTTAGGCTAGCATTATTTGTTTTCAGAATTAGTTTTGTATATTTGTATTTGTTTCGTATATTCTTTGTTGCCAATTGATTCGTATTTTGGAAGTTTGGCCATATTTGTTTTAACATGTTCATTAATTATTTCGGAGATTTTTGATAATTTATCATATGCAGGAGATTTGGAGAACATCTCTCAGAAGGATCCATGGGTATGTCTTTTCTATAGAACAGAGTTGTCGGTAAAACAATATAAAAACAGTTTATTCAATCATCTGATTAAGGGTTTAAGCTCTAGGTTTTGGAAGGCCCAGGATCCACCAATAATGAGGGATTGGATAGACAGAGTTGAATATGTTAGTAGGATGGAGGAACTTTGTTACATGGAGAAAGATGAAATGGAAACGTTTAGAAAGATTTGGGGTAGATGCAGGGGCGGACTGACAACTCATGGGGCACCGGGGCAAGAGGGGATCATGGAGCCCGTGTCCTTGCCCAAAATAAAAAAAGCCTATGAAAATGGTACCAGGGGCATCTCATGGGGCCCCCTACTGACCCCGGGCCCTCGGGCAGTGCCCGAGTTTCCAAATGGTCAGTCCGCCCCTGGGTAGATGGTATGAGTTTAGAACTTCAGAAAAATATTTAAAAATGAAAGGTCCCCCGATAGTAGTACCAGAGAATTTAAATGGTTAAAGAGATTTATATATATGACTAGATCAATAGGAGGGGAAAGAGAGGATAAGATGAGATTGGACAGGGGTGTGTTGGGGTGGGAATGGGGATAAAGTTTATATGTATGATGTAAAAGGAGATATGATGGTTTTGTAAGGAATTTTTTTTTTTTTTTTAAAGAAAATTTAATAAAAGATATGATGGAAAAAAAAAATTTTGTTTCATCATAATCGTTATGCTAGCATTATATATTTTCAGAATTAGTTTTGTATATTTGTAATTGTATCGTATATTCTTTGTTGCGAATTGATTCGTATTTTGGAAGTTTGGCCATATTCGTTTTAACGTGTTCATTTACTATTTTGGAGATTACTTCTGCACTCTGGTTTGGATGGAGGTGGATCCATCAGAATCCTACTGACCCGGGGTCAGTAGGGGGCCTCATGAGATGCCCCTGGTACCTTTTTCATAGGCTTTTTTGAGTGTGGGCAAGGACACAGGGGCCCCATGATCCCCTATTGCCCGGGGGCCCCATGAGTTGTCAGTTCGCCCCTGCCCCTCACATTAGGTGCCCCCATCACAGTGCCCCCTTACATGGATTGTTCCAATCAGAGTGCTCTTTTACATCATTTGCCCCCCCCCCCCAATAAGACTGGCTCATTGATCAGTGGATCACTCTTAGAGACCTGTGGAGGGCTCAACAAAAATCTGGGGGAACACAGACCACCCTAGATCCGGCCCTGTGCTCTGCTGTCCCTTATTGTATGTTATCGCACACCACATCACGCAAAAATGCCTGAATGGAACTTGGGGGTGGACATATTCATATGGAATTCAGCAGCCAGTCTGTCCAATACAGGAGACAGCAGGATCTTTGTTGGTAAGAGCCAGCTCCATTGACAACACCTAGAGAAAACCTCAAAAGTTAGGAGCCATCTGTGATTTTTAAGTAACATTGGCTACCTGGCTCCTGGGATTTGCCCAGCCCTGCTGTAACTTACTTTCTTATGACCCAATTCTGACAACATACAGTATGTTTTATACAGCTTTATTATTTCTTGTTATTGTAAAGATTTTTAATTTTAAAAAATTTTACAAGAATTTTTTTGTGCTCAGGGTTGCTATTCTCAAAAACAATTGAATTGATATTGAATCGTTTTGGGAAAATGAAGATTGAAAATAAATAGTTTCCCCCACATGTGGTATGGTAATCTATACATGGATCTGAGGATGAATTTGTTGATTTGGCATTGATATAAACTTTAATACTAAGGCTAGCCATAGTTGGAGTGACAGTCCTTTGCTCCATCTCTCCAGCGGTCTCCAAATGATGCCGCATCCGGGCCGCTACAAAATATTTGGCTGCATGTTGGCAGGTGTAGGTTGACCTCCGCACACACGTGACATTGTTGCAACTACCATGCAGGGAAAGTGGAGGACATGGGAATGTACCTTTTTCTAGGTCTCGATATGCATCATCGGGTGAACTGCTGCCATGGATGACCCATGCGTCCATCTTTAGTGAGAGCACTTGGTCATTGCAGGTGGTGCACATTTGGCATGTGGGTAGGTTAGGGACAGGAACCCGCTGAATAGGGAGAGCGGAAGGGAGAGGTTCCAGAGAAGAAGGGACAGTATAGGAACCACTCACTAGTGCTTCCATGTGGGACCTTTCTGCCACCAGCTCTTCCCTGCTCACTGCCTATCTGCCTCCTAGCCTCCTCCTGTGCTGGGTGCTGTCTCTGTGCATCTCTTCCAGCAAGTACCATGCAACCATCTGTGAGTGTTGGCGATAATTCTAGGTTGCTGTATAGACTCCATTGCTGTTTGTTGGAACGTTCTTAACAATACATTTTCTGCACATCCAACCACTACGTGTGCCGTTCCTTCCCCTGGGGGTGCCTACCCCCTGGCCTCTCTCCCGCCTACACGCAGCTTGGGATGGTGGTGGTGGTGTAAAATTTAGGAATCAATTTAGTTGGTCTCCACTTCTGATAGAGACTCTGATCTATGGGGGAACAGGGGAGATCTGAAGTGATGGGGGGCTTCTGATATGAATTGGGGGACTTATGTATCACACATGTCTGCACACACTGTCAATTCTCGCCGTTCTAGAAGTCGGGTACGTGGTGACGTCGATGCCCCTCCCCAAAGCGTTGCGCCACAGGGTCACGTGGCTTCGTCTGTGGGATATGATAGGGCACTCATATTTATTTTATTTTTTTTGTTTTATTATTACGATTTATATTATAATGATTTCTTAATCCACATTCACATTTTTTAGGTTTATTATATTTTTTGTATACAGCTGAATTGATCCTTACAACTGTGCTGACTATACATTAGGGTATAATACTCATTATTGTTCTCGTTAAATCATACCATCATATAAAGCCATTATATCAAATAGACATCTACCCAAATACAGGGCGCAGCACCTATATTTTCAATTGTAGGGACTTATGATGTGATGGGGGACTTCTAATGGGATGGGTGGCTTCTGATTGAGGTTATTTCTTGGAGCACTGTGGCTGGGAGATACAGTACTACTATGGCATGTCTATTATTTCCTATCTGCAGTAATAGTTAATACTTCTATAAAGATAGAGAAGAAACTGCAGCGCAGAGACACAGTGACCTATGTCCCATCTGTTCCACTTGCTGAATTTTTAATAGGGCGTGACAAAGGGTGCTGTGCGGAACAGCTGCAGTGCTCTTGTCTTCTGGGGCGATAGGTGAAACCACTTTGGAAAGTTACAAGAATGGTAATAACATAATTGGTGGCCATCTACTAATCAATTTAGCTTTTATTTCCAGATGAAGTGAGAGTAAAAATTACAATTCTACACAAAACCCACCTCGGTTTTATGCAAAATGCTTCTGTATGTTCTTAACACGGAGCAACTGTTATACACAGTACAGTTACTGTCACGTCTTCCTCTAGCATTGGTGGTCGGGCACTATAGCTGGTTTCTGTGTTCTTCACCTATAACAGTCTCCTGTTCCACAAAGAAAGCAGGCCAACCGGTACTTGGTTGCCCCCAGGTCTTATACACAATGCTATAGTGGTTGGCTACACCGCCAGAGCAGGTGCGAACCGAACAGGTAGAGTGGTCCAGTAACAGTCCGGATCAGGGGCGGACTGACCATTTGGAAACTCGGGCACTGCCCGAGGGCCCAGGGTCAGTAGGGGGCCCCATGAGATGCCCCTGGTACCTTTTTCATAGGCTTTTTTGAGTTTGGGCAAGGACACAGGGGCCCCATGATCCCCTATTGCCCGGGGGCCCCATGAGTTGTCAGTCCGCCCCTGCCCCTTACATTAGGTGCCCCCATCACAGTGCCCCCTTACATGGATTGTTACAATCAGAGTGCTCTTTTACATCATTTGCCCCCCCAATAAGACTGGCTCATTGATCAGTGGATCACTCTTAGAGACCTGTGGAGGGCTCAATGTAAATCTGGGGGAACACAGACCACCCTAGATCTTAGAGACCTGTGGAGGGCTCAATGAAAATCTGGGGGAACACAGACCACCCTAGATCCGGCCCTGTGCTCTGCTGTCCCTTATTGTATGTTATCGCACACCACATCACGCAAAAATGCCTAAATGGAACTTGGGGGTGATTCGTATTTTGGAAGTTTTGCCGTTTTAACGTGTTCATTTACTATTTCAGAGGTTACTTCTGCACTCTGGTTTGGATGGAGGTGGATCCATCAGAATCCTACTGGCCCGGGGTCAGTAGGGGGCCTCATGAGATGCCCCTGGTACCTTTTTTATTGGCTTTTTTGAGTTTGGGCAAGGACACAGGGGCCTCATGATCCCCTATTACCCGGGGGCCCCATGAGTTGTCAGTCCGTCCCTGATCCGGATTCAGGACAGGCAATGTTCAGAGAGTGGTCAGGGTCCAATCCAGGGTCAAAAGGCAGGCAGAATTCAGAGCATAGTCAAAGTCCAATCCAAGGTTGAAAACAAGTGTACCCAAACTAGCTGGCAGGGCTTGGGCGACGATGTAGGTCAAGGCGTGGGAACAAGGCAGAGAAACAAGGAGCTTGAAACTCATGTTGCAAACACTATCACAAGCATGAGACTGAGTGCATGGTAGGCTTAAAACAGATCTGAACACCACCCAGAGGCTTTGTCTAGCAATCATCCTGCAAATGGACAGACAGGAAGAGTGCAGCTCAGCCAAGGTGCTGGAATGAGACAAGCAGCTGCCATGGAACAGGAGGGTTACATGCTCCTGACAGTTATATAGTTGAAGTCCCTATCCCAACTTCTTTTCTAATCTAAGATTGCCTGGGTGTCCTCCACATAGGTAATATTTCAAAGGGGATTTTCATGATTATTTTCTGGACCCCAGCATAAGAATTTAATAATATTGTAGTAGCCTCCCTAGCGGTCTGATTATATCAGTATTTCTGTGCTCAAAGCGGTAAATTTTTTTGCATGGAAATATGTCGTTTTTTTGTTGTAGGCTGTAATTTTTAGGAATAACTCACTGAAATCTGTCCCAACAAGAGTCTAGTAAACATCCCGGGTATGATAAAATTTGAAACACGAAATCATAAATTATAATTTAATTAATAATCATAAAAATAATAATATAATAATAATAAATTTAATTCAATAATGTAATCAAACCAAAAACACTGAAATTTGAAATAGAGCGCCAAGTTCGCACATCACTGAGCAAAGTCACAAAATCGTATTCAGTGTCTGATGAGGAATTTCCCCCACGAATCATTATCACTCAATTCTGCAAGTGGTTCTGATTTACTATCGCTGTTCTCTAGCCGGTCTAAAACCGATTTTGACCTAAAGGGACGCTTTTTGGACGCCATGGACTTTTCTCAGTTTCCAGGCAGAAAGAACAGTAAAAATGCAGTCAGGGCGCCGGACAAAGCACTCGGGACAAAATGTATGTGAAATGGTTTGATACAGGAATGTTTTACTATGTGATTTTAGTGACTTTAGTGAATGTCACTTTTTCACATTTTTAAATTTCCCGCCGTTCCGTCCCCCGTACGTCCCGACGTCGCAGGGAACGGAACCCAGAAGACAGATGCCGGCATCGGCCGGAGGACATTGCTGGGGATACTGCAGGGAGGACATCGCGGGAGAGCAGGACAAGGTAAGTGAAGAAGAGATCCCGGAGCAACGCTGCAGTCTATTCCCGAGTGTAGCTCGGGGCTACCGCTTGTGGTGCTGAAACTTTACCCCGAGCTACACTCGGGAATACCGCCAGGGGGGTTAAAATCCAAAGGTACCCCCTTCCCTTCAATACTGAAAAGTTACTATTAAAGAGAACCCTTGCTTTCAGAACTCTTAAACCATTATGGATATTATATATATATATGTAGCACTACCCACTTGAGGGCCGCTGGATTTGTTTTGGGTTCCCCTAAGCTCTGTACAGCCAGCCAACGTGCATTTTCAACAGTTGCACACTTGTAGTCAGTGAACGGTCCTTGAACTGTCTTTAAGTTGTTTTTATTAAGGGGTTAACAGCTTGGATGGGGTCTAGGGGTATATGGGACGCTCAAGAACTGTAAACCTGAAGACAACCTGTACACTGTACAAAAGAACATGCTAGAAAAGAGCAAATATAGCGCTGTCTCTTTTAGAGAGCTCTAAGCCCCCTTTGGTGTACCTCCTCAGACCCCAGATGAATCCTTCCTCTTCACCAGGCTGCACTGAGGGTATCCCTGGGAAAGATCTAACAATGAAGTAGACCCAGATGAGAACTGGATAGGTCTTGCACCTGACCGCCCTCTCCCTTTATTTGGCCCAGGGGGGTATAGGAGTACTCACACTGTCCTGTCCTGTCAACTTGGTGGGTTGGTAGCTTTCAGGTCTTTCACTGTGCTGGCTCCTTCCCTGCTGCTCAGAATGTCCTCCCTAAGGGGTGATGAAAAAATGAAGATCCTCCTGTCCAGCAACCAGCCTGTAGGTAGGCTCCCCTCCCTGGGGCCCCCTCCCAGGCTCCACGCTCCAGCACCTTCCTTCAGTCCATCTTCCACCCAACTCCCCTGCTGCTCAGGCTCTTCCACATTTAAGGGTTGTCCTTGGTCACCATGCCCAGACTCCTACCTGGGGATTAGCCAAGTTCCCTTAAACATGCAGATCTAGGCTCCCTTCCCTGCTCCACCCCTCTTCCAGAAAGGTCTCTGAATTTCTTCAGAGAACAAGCTGGACAAGATCCTTCAGTCCAGCAACCAGCCTTTAGGTAGGCTGCCCTCCCTGGGGCCCCCTTCCAGGCTCCACGCTTCAGCACCTTCCTTCAGTCCATTTTCCACCCGACTCCCCTGCTGCTCAGGCTCTTCCACATTTAAGGGATGTCCTTGGTCACCAAGCCTGGCCTCCTGCCTGGGGACCTGCCAAGTCCCCTTAAACATGCAGATCTTGGCTCCCTCCCCTCCTTCCAGAAAGTTTTCTGAATTTCTTGAAGTGTGGGAAGGCTCCAGAAGCCCTGACCTGTAGAGCCTCCCAGCCTGTCCTTAGGTGAACTCCTGCCTCACTCCCAGGCTGACTCATCCCAGGCTGCTATCCAGCCTCTAACTATAAAACAATAAACCTAGCTACCTAGAAGGCGCTACATATATGTAAAAATGCAGAATTGGACATTATGGGCTTTCATTAGCCTTGTCAACAAATGTTTGCAGGTAGTAAATACTGCAAGCCATTTCTTAGTGCCATTCAGTCAACCCTTGGCTACATGTTGTGTATTTAAATAAAGAGCTTATAAATGTTTGTAAATAGAATGTAGATGCCAAGATTTAAAATAATTTTTAGGGATAGTGTGCCACTTTCTAATTGTAACCTTGTCACACGCTATTTTTAGACATCATAGTGCAATTTGATTCATAACGAATTGAAATTCGGATGAAACTTTTGTTATTAGGAGATTCGGATGTATCCGAATCTCTGAATCACAAATTCTAACTAATCAGAAATTATTATTATTATTATTATACAGGATTTATATAGCGCCAACAGTTTGCTCAGCACTTTACAATATAAGGGAGACAATACAATTACAATACATTTCAGTACAGAAGGAATAGGAGGGCCCGGCTCGGGGAGCTTACAATCTAAAGGAAGGGGGAGGTGATGCAAAAGGTGATAGCTGCGGGGGATGATCTGGTGGAGCTGATTCAAGTACAGTTCTTAGGTGGAGGTGGGGTAGGCTTTCCTGAAAAAGTGAGTTTTCAAAGATTGCCTAAAGGCAGACAGGGTGGGGGCTGACCGGACATGCTGTGGTAGGGAGTTCCAGAGGATAGGAGAGGCTCTGGAGAAGTCCTGGAGGCGAGCGTGGGAGGAGGTGATGAGGGAGCAGAAATAAATTATAATGAAATGACATTCTGCCAGTAACACATCTGTCCTACAATGACATTGCCTACTCACTATACTGTATTTATGGAGCAGTAGCATAGTCACCCTAGGTCAGGAAAATTGCCGGGACTACATAACACCTCCCCCTTTCTCCATAGCATTGTAGAGGGTGTCCTCTAGGTCACAGAAGTGAACTGGGAAGGCCAATAGCATTACTTTCTGTTCAATGTACAGGAAGTGGCAAGGATTTCTGGCAGGATCAACCAGTATTTTTCGGTATATGCCTGAAAAAGAGAACTAAGGACTGGTTTTATTTTTGTTGTTGGGTTTAAGTACTTTAAAATAATTAATCCATCCTACTGAATTGTGTAGTAAATACCAAAATGTAGAAAATGCAAAAAAATAAATATATATAGCAGTAACAATGTATGCTAATATAAATATTCTTTTCTCCTGTACAGGATTCATTGGATGCCGCATAGACCGAAGTGTTCTTTCTCCTTTTGGCTTTTCCTCTAATTTGTGGAGCAGTGTGAATTTGGAAGTCAGGCTCCAAGTCACGGGGACCCGAGCTGACCTGGCGGTTTTGTAATCTGCAGAAGATGCCGACTGCAGCCTGATTAAGAAATCCTCACATGAACTACAAGACCTTCAATGAGAGAAATGAAAAAAAAAAAAAACACCTCATTATTCTTTTTCTAAGCAAGGCAGAGGAACAGCTATTGTTAATTTGTTCTCTCCGTCCTCTAAGAAAAAAGATTCTAAAACGCTTAAAAAAAAAAGAAAAAAAGAAAAAAAAAGACATTGGTCAGGACCTGGGGATGTGGCTAGAATTATTGGTCGGTAATTCTCTCCATCTTTGGTTTTTCACTGAGGAATGTGCTTTTGTTTTATATCTACAAAAGGGCGAGTGGGTGCAGAGGACCTCTGGGTATTCCGAAACTGTAGTTACTTTGCTGCTACTCATTCAGACTTTTTGACCACCTAAGTGGAACAAGTGGTTATTTTTTGTGATTTTGAAATAATAAAAAAAAAAATTTAATCTGAGCTTTAGAGTGGTCTCCATGAAAACTATTAATTTGTTATGTATTATTTATTTATCATATGTACTTATATAGCTCCATTTATTTACACAGCAATATATATATATATATATACATTATACATTCACACCAGTCTCTGCCCTCTAGGAGCTTACAATATAAGATCCCTGAGGGCTCATTCACACTTGCTTCGACACATTAAAGTGCCTACTGTTTCAACATACTTTTTGGGTGTGTATTTGATGCATCTCTGATGCTTTTTTGAATCTTCCATGAAGACTGGCAAATGCCCTATGTGTGATGATTTTCTATTTGTTTTAAAGGCGCTCAGAAGAACCACAGCTCAGTAGTACCTTCACTCAGCAGATCCCCAGCTCATTAGTACCCCTGTTCAGCAGATCCCCAGCTCATTAGTACCCCTGTTCAGCAGATCCCCAGCTTATCGGAACCCTTGTTCAGCAGATCCCCAGCTGATCGGTACTCTTGTTCAGCAGATATCCAGCTTATTAGTACCCTCATTCAGCAGATCCCCTACTCAGTAATACTGCCAGCTCTGCTGATCCCCCACTCAGTAGTAACCCCACATCTTGCTAATTCCTCACTCACTGGTAACCCCCAGCTCTGCTGATCCCCCACTCAATAGTAACCCACAGATCTAATGATCCCCTGATAAGTACAAACCCCAAGTTCTGCTAATTCCTCACTCACTGGTAACCCCCAAATCTGCTGACCCCCACTCAGTAGTAACCCACAGATCTACTGATCCCCTGATCAGTACTAACCTCAAATTCTGCTAATTCCTCACTCACTGGTAACCCCCATCTCTGCTGACCCCCACTCAATAGTAACCCACAGATCTACTGATGCCCTGATCAGTACTAACCCCAAATTCTGCTAATTCCTCACTCACTGGTAACCCCCAAATCTGCTGACCCCCACTCAGTAGTAACCCACAGATCGACTGATCCCCTGATCAGTAGTAATCCCAAATTCTGCTAATTCCTTACTCACTGGTAACCCCCAGCTCTGCTGATCCTCCACTCAGTATTAACTCACAGATCTACTGATCCCCTGATCAGTAGTAACTACAGGTTCTGCTAATTCCACACTCACTGGTAACCCCCAGCTCTGCTGATCCTCCGCTCAGTAGTAACCCACAGCTCTACTGATCCCCTGATCAGTAGTAACCACAAGTTCTACTAATTCCTCACTCACTGGTAACCCCCAGATCTACTGACCCCCACTCTGTAGTAACCCACAGATCTACTGATCCCCTGATCAGTAGTAATCCCAAGTTCTACTAATTCCTCACTCACTGGTAACCCCCAGATCTGCTGACCCCCACTCAGTATTAACTCACAGATCTACTGATCCCCTGATCAGTAGTAACCACAAGTTCTACTAATTCCTCACTCACTGGTAACCCCCAGATCTACTGACCCCCACTCTGTAGTAACCCACAGATCTACTGATCCCCTGATCAGTAGTAATCCCAAGTTCTACTAATTCCTCACTCACTGGTAACCCCCAGATCTGCTGACCCCACTCAGTATTAACTCACAGATCTACTGATCCCCTGATCAGTAGTAACCACAAGTTCTACTAATTCCTCACTCACTGGTAACCCCCAGATCTACTGACCCCCACTCAGTAGTAACCCCCAGCTCTACTGAACCCCTGATCAGTAGTAAAACCAAGTTCTGCTAATTCCTCGCTCACTGGTAATCCACAGCTCTGCTGATCCTCTGCTCAGTAGTAGCCCCCAGCACTGCTGATTCTCTGGTTTCCTGTTCTTCCTCTCTCTCTGGTCCCCGCTATATTCCTTCCATGCTGTGCAGTACATGTGACATTGCTAGTTTCTCCTGCTCCAGTCCCCCTAGCTCTGTTAATCCTCTGGCACTCAGTTCTCTCTCTCCAGTCCCCACTTACCTTCCACTATAGTATTCCCATGTTGCCCGCCACATGTGCAGCCTGCTAGTTGCTCTGCTCCAGTTCAGACCCCACTTACCTTCCTGCTGCTCCATGCTGCACACCAGATGTGACATCTGCACCAGACACTCCCGTAATATATCCACATGAACCAGAAGTGACAGCTGATGATGTCTTTCCACTTCGCTTGTTGGTTTCCCACTGCATCCTGAGATATCTCATACCTGCAATACCTACAAACAAAGCTGAATAAAAGCTTCAGGTGCTGTAAGCAAGCGTTGTCATAGTCCTCTTTGGAGAAGTTTTGAAGCACCAAGAAAGCAACATGGGGTATCATTTTTTAGGCAAAAACTATGTGTGAACAGGACTTTGACTGGCATTCAGAGTGCTTCAAAAAAGCATGTCCAGTGCCACATTTGAAGCAAGTGTAAACAAGCCCTAACTCCTACACAGGAGCCAACTGACCTACCAGCATGTCTTTGGAGTGTGGGAGGAAAGAGGAGTACCCGGAGGAAACCCACACAGTCACAGGGAGAACATTCAAACTCAATGCAGGTAGTGTCATGGCTGGGATTCAAACCAACGACCCTAATGCTGCTAGGTTATTGAGAACTAAATTGTACCTTCAATGCAAATGTTTCTTGATTTTAAATAGAGGAAGGGCTCTATCACACCAGCCTGCAAGCCAAAACATGTGCTTGCAGGTGTACCTTGAGAAGGGGCAGTACAATGTGTCTTCAAATGCATCCCACTGGTTACTTTTTTAATAATAATAAACATTTAGTATATTGCAGCTTACCAATTCTTAGACGTGACGACTGCATTGGTTTTCTTTTTTAGGCTTTCTTTCCTTTATTTGCACCTAGTGATCTGGGAAGTAGGTCTGTTGTGTTTCAACAGAAAAAGCTCTCCTGCAAATGTAGTAATTAGAGTGTTGAGACAAGCTATTTACTACTCATAGGGACCCCCAAAGTAAGAAGCATTCTTCCCAATGACCACCAATGTAATGGGCATTCTTCCCAATGACCACCAAGGTAATGGGCATTCTTCCCAATGACCACCATGTAAGGAGCATTCTTCCCACTGACCACCAATGTAAGGGACATTCTTCCCACTGATCACCAATGTAAGGGCTATTCTTCTCTCTGATCACCAATGTAAGGAGCATTCTTCCCAATGATCATCAATGTAGGGGAGCATTCTTCCCAATGATCATCAATGTAGGGGAGCATTCTTCCAACAGACCTTCAATGTAAGGGTAGTTCTCTTTGACCACCAATGTAAGGAGTATTCTTCTCAATGACCACCAATGTAGGGGCGGGGGGCATTCTTCCTACTGGCAACCAACGTAGGGGGCATTCTTCTCACAGACCATCAATGTAAGGTGCATTCTTCCCACTGAGCAACAATGTAAGGGGCATTCATCTTATTGACCACAATTGTAAAGGGAGCATTCTTCCCACTGATCACCAGTGTATGGAGTATTTTTCCCACTGACCACCAGTGTATGGAGCATTCTTCCCATAGACCACCAATTTAACAATATTGAATTGGGTTGAGGATGAGGTTTTAGAGGGCTGACAATTATTTTTGGACTTCCTCTAGGGTAAGAAGGTTGAGACAGGCTGCCCTAGAATATAAAACATGGGTTTCCCTAAGGTGGTGGTGGGGGAAAGTCACATGTCAGTCATGGGTTGTCTACTGAAAAGAAAAAAATGTTTTATTCATTTATAAAATGGGTACTCTGATAAATTGTGCATAAGGATTTGAAGGATTTTAAAGCCTAACTCTGGCCAAAACATTCTCCTTGAATTCTCTTGGATTGACCACTGTAAGTATGTATTCTGGTGGTGTCAAGGACCTACCTTTCTTCAGAGCTTGTGCATCTCCATGTGCTGGTGTCCATCTTGGGTTTCTGCAAAGCATGGTGGGAACCTTTATGCCTTCAGGCTTCTGCGGCTCCTCCTCCAGAAGGGTTTGGTTGAGCACATTTAAACCTGCTGTCTGCAAGTGCTCTCTGCATTTGTGTCCTGTATGTTTCCTTGTCGCAAGCTCTTGTTCTGTTCTCGTTGCTCTCCTGGTAACCGACTCGGCTTGGACAAGACTATTCGCTGCTTTAACCCTTTACCTGACCTCCCGTTGCTGAACCCGGCCCGTGACCTGAGTATTCTTTGCCTACCGTCTAGTACTGTCTGCTCCGTTGTTATTGACCTGGCCTGTCTGACTACTCTACACGTGTTCCCATCTAGCTCCCACCAGCTGTACGCCATTGGCGGCAGTCGTTACCGCAGCTGGGGTTACTCGGGGGCCACGACCTGGTCTCAGGCTGCGTCAAGTCCATCCCCACCATCAGGGGCCCTGGTGAAGGGTAGCCTGGGGCTTAGACTCCGCGCCCTGAGGTACTCTTGTCTGTGGGTAGTGGCTGTCGTCAGTCGCGGCGTGACCGTACCATAGGCCTGCCTGCCCATTCCATCGTTCCTGCCCTGACAGGTGGAGAAGGGAGTCCAACCCAGACATTTCCATCACTGGTTTATCTCAAAGAGGGAAGAAACTACGACCAGCTAAATTATTCCTACATGGCCAACTGATATTTTCCTCATTGGTATCCACATAACATGGGTACTCTGATAAATTGCGCACAGGGATTTTAAAGCCTAACTCTGGCCAAAACATTCTCCTTGAATTCTCTTGGATTGACCACTGTAAGTATTTATTCTGGTGGAGAAGGGAGTCCAACCCAGATATTTCCATCACTGGTTTATCTCAAAGAGGGAAGAAACTACGACCAGCTAAATTATTCCTACATGGCCAACTGATATTTTCCTCATTGGTATCCACATACACCAGTATCATTGTTTAATCTGGTTAAAATCAGACAGACTAGTTAATGAATAACATTCAAACTGTAGAGGGAATAGTTATGAAACATTTGGTTTTGCCCCATTTGCAAAGAACGAACGTATCAGCAATTTCGCTGGACAAATGCCTATCCAAATTTTTTATAAATACACTCCGTAGTGTGAACGAGCCCTCAAGAAAGGTAGATAAAAGGTGGTAAAGGGATATTTCTAGTAATTCCAACATCATTTTGAGGCGTCATTACTTTCTATTCGATTGGAATTGCTCCTAAAAAAAAAAAAGCTTATTTAATCTCTTTAAACACATCTGAAGTGCGTATTCAGCGTTCATACACAAAGTGGATACGAGTGACAATTCATAAATCTTGGCTCGTGTTTTATAAACAAATGAAAGCGCCACATCACCCTCCCTCCTGGCCTCATTTCATTCTCATCATCACATCAATAAATTCCATTGCCCAGATTTCAATCTGATAGAAGGCAGCCACTTTGCTGTGTCAGCACATCAGATAAAAAGCCTGGCAGAAGGACAAGCGAAAAGCATGTTATTACAGGTGGAACATGAGAATTAAAATAGTCGGCCTTGGGAATTTCTAAACGAGGTAATATAGCACGGCTTGGTATTTTCCACAGTTTAAATCAGGCATGTCAAAATCAAATTAAATAGAGGGCTGAGCTGATTACATTCTTCTTCCAGGGGCCACATTATGTCTAATGGCCACATTTACTTTATTCCAGAGCAAAAAAAAATATAGCACTTCAGTACTTGAACCTGTGCCAAACAATGCGCAATAAAAGAGATGTATGGGCTATGCAAAAAAAAAACAATTATACTCACCTTGGTGGATGCAGTACTGATCCGATTCTGCATCTGTCCCCCACCGAGTGATCAAACACTGCTGATCGCTCAGTTCTCCAGAACAAACTGCACTCCTGTGATCCATAGGAGAAGTACAGTCAAAAAAGCTTTGGCTTTATTTCTCTTTTATTCGCTTCAGTACTGGCCGGTAATATCATTACCAGGCCATTTTTCAGCGCTTTTCCAAAGCTTTAATACTTTGACTGACAATTACACAGTCATGAAACACTGTACTCAAATGAATTTGGAGATGAAGGGGTAATTTATAGGATAAGGGGGGTTAAGGGTTAACATCCAGATCAAATACTGAAATTAGATGTACTGGAAAGAAGGGGGGGCAGGGATAAAAGGGTTAAAAAAAACAATTCCAAAATCAAAAGCTTGCCCACTACCTCTCACATACTCCTGTTACTACATTACTATGATGAGAAACTTTAAACATCCAAGACAATCATGCAGGAGGAAGAAAGGGCTAGGCAAGCTCTCCACTATATTAGGAAATGTTTACATGTGCATGGTACAGCACCCAGGGCAACACGGCTCCTGGGAACCTGGAGATGACATCTCAAAGCTTTATTCAAACAGATGGATACAGATCCCCTTTAGCAAAGAAATTAAAGTCAATTTCATCACTCCTTCTTAGAGCAGGTAATACAATTAAAAAATTAAAGGAACACTTTTTAATCAGAGTATAGCATCAAGTCAGTTAAACTCCTGGGTATTGATCTGGTCAGTTAAGTAGCAGAGGGCACTAGATGGGCAACAATGAGACAACCCCCAAAACAGGAATGGTCAGTGTCACTACTGGTAGTATGAGGAGATACCTGAACCCTACAGAGGTTGCACAGGCAGTTCAACTGCTCCAGGATGACACATCAATAGATGCATTTGTCAGGAGATTTGTTGCGTCTCCCAGCAGTCTCAAGAGCATGGAGGAGATTCTAGGAGACAGGCAGCTACTCTAGGAGAGCTGGACAGGGCCGTAGAAGGTCCTTAACTGGTATTTGCTCCTTTGTGCAAGGAGGAACAGGATGAGCACAGCCAGAGGCCTACAAAATGACCTCCAGCAGGCCACTGGTGGGAATGTCTCAGACCAAACAATCAGAAACAGACTTCATGAGGGTGGCCTGAGGGCGTGACGCCCTCTAGTGGGCCCTGTGCTCACTGCCCGGCACCATACAGCTGGATTGGCATTTGCCATTGAACACCAGAATTGGCAGGTCCAACACTAGCACCCTGTGCTTTTCACAGATGAGAGCAGGTTCCCCCTGAGCACATGTGACAGACATGAAAGGGTCTGGAGAAGCCGTGGAGAACATTCTGCTGCCTGTAACATGGTTCAGCATGACCGTTTTGGTGGTGGGTCAGTGATGGTCTGGGGAGGCATATCCATGGAGGGACACACAGACCTCTACAGGCTAGACAATGGCACCCTGACTGCCATTAGGTATTGGGATGAAATCCTTGGACCCATTGTCAGACCCCTCACTGGTGCAGTGGGTCCTGGGTTCCTCCTGGTGCATGACAATGCTCGGCCTCATGTGGCGAGAGTATGCAGGCAGTTCCTGGAGGATGAAGGAATTGATACCATTGAATGGCCCCCACACTCACCTGACCTAAATCAAGGGTTAAGATCCAGCACCCCAACTTCACTAATGTTCATGGACCTGCCTCCAACTGAGCTCAGGTACAGTCGGCTCTACGTTACATAGCACAGGGTATCTTCTGGGTGAGTGAGTTGCCTGCATCCCCTGGTGAGCCCTCTTGTTTTGGCCACCATGTCCCTACAGCTATGCAGAGATACAGTAGCCATCAATGCACAATAGGGCACGCATACATCCAACACCCCTGGAAATGACCAATGCTGATTTTTCAGCCAAGTATAATTCTTCAAGAGAGCAAAGGTTGGAGCCTCCCGCAGCAGAACAAGTATAATTCCTATTTTACTGGGTTGCTTTTCTAATTTTTTTGTTGGGCAACACGCACTTCTAAGAAACCTTTAACAAGAAAAAAAAAGGGGGCTGGCACTGCAGGTTTTCTCCTGAAAGAGGGATTAGAGGGCCCTGCTCCTTGGAGCTTACAATCTAGGAGGGAGGGGTTAATGGTACAATAGGTAATAACTGTGGAGGATGGAGTGGTTGGAAGAGTAGAGAAATCCAGTATTAGCAGAGGGTGGGATAGGCTTCCTTGAAGAGATAGGTTTTCAGTGATCGCCTAAAAGTAAGTAAAGTAGGCGATAGTCTGATAGATTGGGGTAGGGAGTTCCAGAGGATGGGGACGCCCTGGAGAAGTCTTGGAGACGAGCAGGGGATGAAGGAGGAGATAAGGGAGCTAGAGAGTAGGAGGTCTTGTGAGGAGCGGAGAGTACGGTTTGGGTGATATTTATAGACAAGATCGGTGATGTAATTTGGGGCAGAGTTGTGGATGGCTTTGTATGTCATTGTTAGTGTTTTGAATTTTATCCATTGGGCAAGCCAGTGGAGGGATTGGCAGAGAGAGGAGGAGGACACTGAGTGGAGGCCAGTGGAGGGATTGGCAGAGAGAGGAGGAGGACACTGAGTGGAGGCCAGTGGAGGGATTGGCAGAGAGGGGTGGAAGACACTGAGTGGAGGCCAGTGGAGAGATTGGCAGAGAGGGGTGGAGGACAATGAGTGGAGGCCAGTGGAGGGATTGGCAGAGAGGGGTGGCAGATACAGAACGGTTAGTAAGGTGGATGAGTCTGGCAGCAGCATTCATGATGGACTGAAGAGGGGATAGCCTGCGATGAGGTCGGCCAATGAGGAGGGAGTTACAATAGTCGAGGCGTGGTATGAAAAGGGAGTGAATAAGTTGCTTAATGGTTTCAGGGGCTAGGAACGGTCGTATCTTGGAGATGTTGCGGAGGTGAAGTCTACATGATTTTGTCAACAATTGGATCTGGGCTGGAAGGACAGATGGGAGTCTAGGATTACACCTAGTACCCTGGTAAGTAAAGTTAGGGTATGTTAGAAATGAAGATCTGCATCAATAGCCGGCACCACCACTGTTGGCATGTAACCAGGGGCGGACTGACCATTTGGAAACTCGGGCACTGCCTGAGGTCATTAGGGGGCCCTATGAGATGCCCCTGGTACCTTTTTCATAGGCTTTTTTGAGTTTGGGCAAGGACACAGGGGCCCCATGATCCCCTATTGCCCGGGGGCTCCATGAGTTGTCAGTCCGCCCCTGCATGTAACTGCTCTTACTTAGTTTTGCGTACAGGGCTGGCCAACAATTCTGACCACTGGGCTTGAAACAAAAAAATAGCAATAGCGCCTACAAAATTTTTCAATACAGTTTCTTAAGCATTGACTTTATGTACACAAGTAAAACAAGACTATCCTTGAGAAAGAAGTCAAGGACAAAACCCTTTGTACGTGTCCAAAATACGTCTAGTTTACTTGTGTGTTCATTGTGTCTGATGTGTTTGTCAGACAGGTGATAAGAGGATTTTACCCATCACTTGTCCAAACATCCCTACAAGAATCTACTAATACAACACCATTGTGGCGTCCTGAACATGGAAATAGCATACAAATAGAACACACACAGACCAATAAGGTTTCTGTTTGTGTAAAAAGAGAAAGCAGTCGACAACTTGTAAAAAATGGAACTCAGCGAGCGCTTACGGATAAAGCAGCTAAAAAGGAAACCATAAAACCTTCTAAATCAAACATAAATCACTTAGTGCAGCGCTAAACGAAATATAGAATAAAAACTAAAAACATTTAAAATATGGACGCCTGACGCTAAAGATTACAGTAAAATTCCTGGTAAAGCACTTGAATCATAAAATAAAATTTGAATATGTGACATAGAAGTGATGTCCAGACCAAATGTGGAATATATAATATATCCCAACAACCATGCACTATATATAAATAAATAAATGAATAGATCAATAAATGTTCTATATAGGTGCAGGAAAAATTATTCTGGATGGGTGACTTCGCTAATCCCCGTGGAGCATGTATTCCGGCGACGTGCAGGAGAATGGTAAAATTGCACACTCACCAGAGGCGCAATTTATATGCGCATTATATCAATTAGCCAGAGGTCCCCTCTGTCCTGGAAAGGACGCAGCCTGCAATGGATAACCTCTTCCGTGGATAAGGATGGTAGGATGTCACTTCTAGAGGTCTCCTTTAAAGGTAAGCTGTGATGGGGGGTCTGCTATGGATCTCTCTCCTCTGGGCCCTGGGATGGTCACCTGGAATCTTGGGGGATTAAGTGCTCGGTACTCGTCAACACAGCAACTTCACCTTCCTGTCCACATTGCCGGGCCGACAACTTGAAAAACATATTTTCTTCTCATGTGCCATTTACCCCTCCCCTCCCTCATATACAGGGGCGGACTGACAACTCATGGGGCAATAGGGAATCATGGGGCCCCTGTGTCCTTGCCCAAACTCAAAAAAGCCTATGATAAAGGTACCAGGGGCATCTCATGGGGCCCCCTACTGACCCAGGGCCCTCGGGCAGTGCCGAGTTTCCAAATGGTTTCCAAATGGTCAGTCCACCCCTGCTCATGTAGATCGAAGTGGGAGCCTGGTTGCAATATTACATTCTCGGATGAGGACTGGGACTCCATGCTGGATAATATACGTAGAGGTTCTAGATCCCTTTCGCTCCGTGAGACGGCCCTTAAGATCTTAACCCGTTGGTATTACACTCCCCCTCTAGATTATATGTCATGTTTCCAGGAATGTCTCACCTCTGCTTTAGGGGTTGTGGCCTTGCTGGAACTCTTGCACATGTTCTGGGCTTGCCCTGGTCTCTCTTTGATTTGGCGTAGGAGGTGGCCTCTGCCTTGGTGGGTTCCCCGGTGAACTTGTCACTGCAAATTTATTGGGTGCTCCCATTTCGGGGATCCCAGCTAACCTGAGGCTAATTCATACTATTTGCGTTTCCACCAGGGGCGGACTGACCAGTGGATCTGCACCAAAAACGCAAGTATTTTAAGCTTTTTATTTTTGGCTAATAGGAAGTATGACAGTTCTGTTCAGGGGTGGACTGACAACTCACGTGGCCCCCGGGCAATAGGGGATCATGGGGCCCCTGTGTCCTTGTCCAAACTCAAAAAAGCCTATGAAAAAGCTACCAATGGCATCTCATGGGGCCCCCTACTGACCCCGGGCCCTCGGGCAGTGCCCAAGTTTCCAAATGGCCAGTCCGCCCCTGGTTCTGTTCATGTAGTGAGAATTTGATGCGATGTTACCAGGAGTGGACTGACCATTTGGAAACTCGGGCACTGCCCGAGGGCCCGGGGTCAGTAGGGGGCCCCATAAGATGCCCCTGGTACCTTTTTCATAGGCTTTTTTTGAGTTTGGGCAAGGACACAGGGGCCCCATGATCCCCTATTGCCCGTTGGCCCCATGAGTTGTCAATCCACTCCTGCTATGGGAACATGTTACATGTTCTACCCTAAAAACGGGTGGAACATGTTCCCAAAGGTGAACTTACCCTTTAAGAATGAGCAGTGAAACAGTAAACACGTAAAATATTAAAACCTGGCAAAATGTTACTGACATTACTATAGGTGACACTTTATAAAATTGAACACCTTTAAAAAAAAAAAATCATTTCATCATCCCTAATCTCTATGGGGGAGATTTACTAAAATTGGAGAACACAAAATTTGGTGCAGCTCTGCATAGAAACCAATCAGCTTCCAGGTTTTATTGTCAAAACTTAATTGAACAAGCTAAAGTTAGAAGCCGATTGGCTACCATGCACAGCTGAACCAGATTGAGTGATCCAGTTTTAGTAAACCCCCCCCCCCCCCCATGGATCTTGTATGGATTTGATACAAATCATATCAGATCAATAGAGCCCATTGCATCATTGATGTGTCTTGTGGGGCTGGCGCCATCTAGTGTGTAAAAACCTTATTTCAATAAAGAGTGATGTCTAAAATATATTCTGTATTCCTTGCAGGTTAAAGCAAATCCTACACTAGAAAGCAAGGTCTGCTCATTACATGGGGGTGCCTCCCTGTTTATAAATCACTGAATGAGGAACATTAAAAAAAAAGAAAATAGCCTCATCTTACCCCTGCTGTGCCCACGGTACCTAGGCAAAGATTATATCATTGTCTTTATTCAGATATCCTCAGAAAAATGAGGATTCCAAGTCTCAGGAGAAGATCTTGGGGCTCATTTACACAGGCCAGGGGTTGGTAGAAGCAGGGGTACCCTTATTCAAGTGTGAAGTAACCACATGCATTGGCGCAGAAGTGGGTTGGAATTTCGAGTGTTAGAGCAGATGATGACATATCTTCTCATTGCCTGCCAAACACCCTCTGAAAAGTGATCTATGGTGGATCATTTTTTAAAGGGGTGGCACTATTGCCTACGTGTGATAGGAGCACTTCCCTGCGCTGGAGCTTTATCCTACAAGCTTGGGGTACTCTACATTTTCTGGGAATCTAAATGGAAAGATATCAGCCCTCCGCTATAAAACCAGGAGTAAGGCAGGTATACATTTTAATTTTTATACCCCATTAGGTATGGTTTTGTACCAGGGGCGGACTGACCGTTCGAGCACTCGGGCATTGCCCGAGGGCCCGGGGTCAATAGGGGGCCCCATAAAATGCCCATGGTACCTTTTATAGGCTTTTTTGGGTGTGTTTTGAGTGTGGGCAAGGACACAGGGGCCCCTTGATCCCCAGTTGCCCAGGGGCCCCATGAGTTGTCAGTCCGCCCGTTTTGTACAAGTATCTCTAAAGGAGGCGGGGGTCTGAGGTATTGGAGCTTTCTCTTGCCAGGTCCACTTTAAAATAAATGATCCAAATCATAACAGCTGCCAAAAGTGCTCTTGTGGTTACACTATTTCAGGGAATGTTTTTGAACACTTTAAAAAATAAAAAAAAATTTTTGGGAGGGCATAGAGAATTGACAGCTCAGAGCCGTTCTATTATGAAAGACATACCTGGAGCATTAAAGAGCAAGTTAAACTTTTGATCAATAAATGCACTTTTTCTGCAGGGAAAAAAAAAAAACATTTTTGGTTGCAGGAGCCTGTGAAGTATTGCACCAGCAATCAGATTGCTGGTGCCATGCAGGTCTCCTGCAGATCTGTCAGTATACCCAGTATATTAGCTTGCACATACAGGAAAGCAGATGCACTATATTGCCAAAAGTATTGGTCCATCCCTCCAAATCATGTGATTCAGGTGTTCCAATCCCCTCCATGGCCACAGGTGTATACAATCAAGCCCCTAGGCATGCAGACTGCTTCTACAAACATTGGTGAAAGAATGGGTCACTCTCAGGAGCTCAGTGACTCCAAGCGTGGTCCCGTGATAGGTGGTCACCTGTGCAATAAGTCCATCCGTGACATTTCCTGGCTACTAAATATTCCACGCTCAACTGTTAGTGGGATCATAACAAAGTGGAAGCAACTGGGAACAACAGCAACTCAACCACCAAGTGGTAGGCCACGTCACATGACAGGGCAGGGTCAGCGCATGCTGAAGCGCGCAGAAGTCACCGACTGTCTGTAGAGTCAATAGCTAAAGACCTCCAAACTTGGTGTGGCCTTCAGATTAGTACAACAGTGCGCAGAGAGCTTCATGGAATGGGTTTCCATGGCTGAGCAGCTGCATCCAAGCCTTCCATCCCAAGTGCAAAGCAAAGCGTCGGATGCAGTGGTGTAAAGCACGCCACCACTGGACTCTAGAGCAGTGGAGATGTGCTCTCTGGAGTGAAAACTCACTTCTGACAATTGGACGTGTCTGGTTTTGGTGGTTGTTAGAATGGTACTTGTCTGACTGTATTGTGCCAGGTGTAATGTTTGCTGGAAAGAGAGGAGGAATTATGGTGTTGGGTTTGGCCCCTAGTTCCAGTGAAGGGAACTTGTAAGGCGTCAGCATACCTAGACATTTTGGACAATTTCAGGCTCCCAACTTTGTGGGAAGAGTTTGGTGATGGCCCCTTCCTGTTCCAACATGACTGCGCACCAGTGCACAAAGCAAGGTCCATAAAGACATGGATGAGCGAGTTTGGGGTGGAGGAACTTGACTGGCCTGCACAGAGTCCTGACCTCAACCCCATAGAACACCTTTGGGATGAATTATTGCAGAGACTGCAAGCCAGGCCTCCTTCCCCCAACATCAGTGCCTGACGTCACAAATGTGCTTCTGGAAGAACGCAGAAACTTTACCATAGACACCCTCCTCAACCTTGTGGATGGCCTTCCCAGAAGAGTTGAAGCTGTTATAGCAAAGGGCGGGGCCAACGCAATAGTGAACCCTACAGACTAAGACTCCATTAAAGTTAATATACTTGTAGAGGCTGGCATCCCTATGCTTAATGGCAAAATCATGGCTGCTGACGGGAAGATGCAATGAATTACCACAGTGCCATGGTAGTTAAATTGAGACCCTCCTAGATTGTAAGCTCCCAGGATCAGGCCCTCCTATCCCTCTTGTATTGAACTGTATTGTTTCTGTATTGTCTCCTGTTATATTGTAAAGCGCTGAGCAAACTGTTGGCACCATATAAATGCCGTATAATAACTACAAGCTGACAGCTGCTAAAGCTTTTGGGACTTCATTTTCCCATTCACAGAACTGATGTGGCTGGAGCCCCAATCTTTAAGTAGAAACAGCTGGTTCAGGGAACTTCTCCCTGTACTACTGTCACACAGAGGGCTCAGGATTGCTGCAGAAGTTGGAACTCTTTACACCTCAATGGGTGGACAATGCATCATGTTCCTTAAGGTGAACTCATCCTTTAAACCTCATTTGTCACTTAGTTGCCCAATTAAACAAAGCATTGAGGACAGCTTGTAAATCCAAGACATCCTGTAAGGATGTTATTTAACTGCATAGCCTGGTGTCATCTGCAAGCAGTTATACTTTAAGTGTCAAAAACTAAATCAGAAACAGCCACAATATTGAGCTTTAGGGCAGCGTTTTTCAACCACTGTGCCGCGAGATATTGTCTGGTGTGCCGTGGGAAAAATTCCAATTTCATCTGTAACATGTGGCTTCGGCTCACAAATAGACCAATCATTAGAATCTAATGATTCAGTGGTCGGCAAGCCGCGGCTCGCGAGCCACATGCGGCTCTTTACCCAGTCTAATGCGGCTCTTCTGTGTGCCGGGCGCCTGCTCCCCTCCCTCCTCTCGGTCGGCCGCTCCCCTGCCTCCTCTCGGTTGGCAGCCCCAAAAGTCCGCGCGGACCTTTTAATCCGGCTTGCGGATGTGGCTGTCAGGATGTGTGTAGGCGGGGCAGCGTGCCGAACGTGAGGGGAGGGGAGCTAGGCTCCTCTCACAGTCCGCCCTGAAGACCCGAACGGCGCGGGAAGACAGCGAGAGGAACGCAAAAGGTAAGTGAATTGACACGGGGGACTTGGCTTACTAGAAGGGGGGGGGGGGAATAGTACTGTGGGGGATGAAATACTATATGAGGGATGAATTACTTTATGAGGGATGAAATACTATATGGGGGGATGAAATACTATATGGGGGATGAATTACTATATCAGGGATGAATTACTATATGAGGGATGAAATACTATATGGGGGGATGAAATACTATATGAGGGATGAATTACTATATGGGGGGATGAAATACTATATGAGGGATGAATTACTATATGAGGGATGAAATACTATATGAGGGATGAAATACTATATGGGGGGATGAAATACTATATGAGGGATGAAATACTATATGGGGGGATGAAATACTATATGAGGGATGAAATACTATATGAGGGATGAATTACTATATGGGGGATGAAATACTATATGAGGGATGAAATACTATATGGGGGATGAAATACTATATGGGGGATGAAATACTATACGGGGGATGAAATACTATACGGGGGATGAAATACTATACGAGGGATGAAATACTATACGGGGGATGAATTGCTATGGGGGATGAATTACTATATGGGGGATGAATTACTATGGGGGATGAATTACTATATGGAGGATGAATTACTATATGGGGGATGAATTACTATATGGGGGATGAATTACTATGGGGGATGAATTACTATGGGGGATGAATTACACTATGGGGGATGAATTACACTATGGGGGATGAATTACTATATGGGGGATGAATTACTATGGGGGATGAATTACTATATGGGGGATGAATTACTATATGGGGGATTAATTACTATGGGGGATGAATTACTATATGGGGGATTAATTACTATGGGGGATGAATTACTATGGGGGATGAATTACTATATGGGGGATGAATTACTATGGGGGATGAATTACTATGGGGGATGAATTACTATGGGGGATGAATTACTATGGGGGATGAATTACTATATGGAGGATGAATTACTATGGGGGATGAATTACTATATGGGGGATTAATTACTATGGGGGATGAATTACTATATGGGGGATTAATTACTATGCTTACTATGGGGGAATATTACTATACTTACTATGGATGACACATACACATCATTCATCTACTCTTGGTCCGGCCCCCGGGTCCAATTATAAAATACTTTATTATTTCATAATAAAGTAATTATAAAATAATTTCTTTGTGTTTGATTCCTATTCAAGAGAATTACTTTATATATAGTCAATATAGGCACAGAGGTAAATTTTTTTAACATTTTCTAATGGTGGTGTGCCTCGTGATTTTTTTCATGAAAAAAGTGTGCCTTTGCACAAAAAAGGTTGAAAAACACTGCTTTAGGGTACATCACTAACACCTTAGACCAGGGGTGTCAAACCGGCAGCCATCCAGCTGTTGCACAGCTACAAGTCCCATCATACCCCTGCCTTTGGGAGTCATGCTTTTAACGGTCAATCTTGCAATGCCCCATGGGACTTCTAGTTTGGCAACAGCAGGAGGGCTGCCAGTTTGACACCCGTGCCTTAGACCATTCAGAACCATTAAAGTGGACACATCACCAGTTGATTTTGAGGTCTAGAGCTAGAATTATTGCACTAATGCTTGTGGCAACATACACGTTGTACAAAAACAACATTTACATACATATGAGTAAAAAAAGACCTCCTGCACTCTTATCCAAGTCCCTAAAATAATGCAGGGGCGGACAGACAACTCATGGGGCCCCCAGGCAATAAGGGGATCATGAGGCCCCTGTGTCCTTGCCCAAACTCAAAAAAAAAGCCTTAACGAAAAGTACCAGGGGCATCTCATGGGGGCCCCTACTGACCCCAGGCAGTGCCCAAGTTTCCAAATGGTCAGTCCACCCCTGAAATGTTAATATAAAGAATGAAGGTACAGCTGCCAACATCCAATCATATACCAAATGATCTACATGTAAAAATATTGCAAAAATGTAGCACTGGTACCAGTAGTGAGAAATGTCAAACACACACAAATAAAATGCTTAATATAACATAAAGGTAATAAACAAAAACATGCGTTTATATTACCTTATGATATGTGATATATTATAAAGCATTTTATTATTTGTGTGTTTGACATTTCTCACTACTGGTACCAGCGCTACATAATTTTGCAATATTTACCATTTATATACTGTATGCAGGTGCAACCTATGTGTTAGTGCACTTTAACTGTTTTTTTAGTCTTATTTCCTTTGATGGGAATAAAAGGAATACAAATTAGGATATTCCTTGTGATAGAAATGCATGACAGATCTTTTATAGAGACATCTGGGGTCAATAAGACACCAAATATCTCCCCGGAAAGCACGAGATCAATAAAAACCATTGATCTGCTTTCACATCTGCCAGCAACACCATGACATTGTTCCTGGCCTCCGAGAATCCAATGGCAGCATCCCCTCCAACTGCCTGTTAAAGGCAATCTGGCAGCTAATCTGCCACAATGATGTATTTTACTAAAACGGGGAATTGCTGGATAAAAATAAAGATACTAGATGCCCCAAGTCCAATCTTTAACAAACTCATGCAGACTCTACCTCATCGCCAAAATCCACACGTTCCTAACTCCAGAAACCACTAAACAGCTCATCCACTCCCTCATCATATCATGACTTGATTACTATAACTCCCTCCTCACTAGCCTGCCTCGCCACAGGCTATCCCCGCTTCAGTCGATCCTGACTACGGCAGCCAGACACATCCACCTTACCAACCGCTCCGTATCCGCCACCCCCCTCTGCCAATCCCTCCACTTGCTTCCAATTGCCCAACGGATCAAATTCAAAATCCTAACACTGACGTACAAAGCTGTCCACCATACTGCCCCGAACTACATTACTGACCTAATATACAAGTACCGCCCAGCACACAGACTCCGCTCCTCACAAGACCTCTCTAGTTCCCTGGTCTCCTCCCATGCCTGCCTCCAGGACTTCTCCAGGGTGTCACCCATCCTCTGGAACTCCCTGCCCCAACCCATCAGATTATCACCTACTCTCCTCTCGGCGCACCCTGAAAACCCATCTCTTCAGGGAAGCCTACCCCACCCCCTGCTAACTTCCGACCTCCTCCACTCTTCCTACCACCCCATCCCCCACAGCTATCTCCTCCTGTGCCACCATCCCCTCCCTCCTAGATTGTAAGCTCAAAAGAGCAGGGCCCTCGATCCCCTCATGTTTTGCATTGTATTGGTATTGTTCTGTCCCCCTTTGTAATGTACAGCGCTGAGCGAACTATTGGTGCTTTATAAATACTAAAGTATAATAGCCTGTAGCTGCATCACCCTAGTACAACCAAAGTCAAACATGTCCACCTGTTAGGAAGTGGTTAGAGGAGTAAGTTGACCTTTGGGGGAACACATTACACACATTTAGGGTGTAGCATGTTCTTGCTCCTGCAGCCGCTCCAATCCCTGCACTCCATGATAGTGGGTACAGGGAAAGATTCTCACCTTGTGAATGAACTACAAGTACCAACAGCCTTTGCAGCTACCAGCTTGTAGTTCTCAATGAACTAACAGGGCACTGATGAGCACTCTGGTAGTTCATTGATGCTTCCTATTAAGTGTGCAATTGCCTGTACAAGCAAGCAGCTTAAACTGACAGTCTGCAAGAGCCCTGCATTGCACCCATGATCTGTTGGTTGCTAGTGCAATGCTTTGCAGGTGCCCTACAAAAAAATTAAATGCACATTTACCTGAGGTTTATTCTTTAATAAAATAAATTAAAGTCAAAACTACAGATATCTGTAGTGCCAGGCTGTACAATGGCATCACCCAAAGGCTTATGGGTCATCTTGTCAGCAGTCCCTCTACACAAACTGCTACTGGGATCCGATCATGTGGCCTCAGCATGGGCATCCTTCCTTGTACATGGTAAGGATTAGGCTTCAAAATGGGAGAAGATTTTAGGACCTGACTGGACTTCCACTTTTGCCATGTGTAGGGAACAGTGTTAACTAAAAAACAGCCACTTTGTCCATTTTGCTTTGCTGATCTCTGGGAACTGCAGGCGCAATTCACAGCAAGGCAAAATCTGTAGCATTTGACAGGCTACCTTACATTTGATCCTGTAGTAACAGGGTCACTTGGCAACCTATATAATTCACAGCATGGTAGTGTTTTTCCACACATTTAGAGGCAATACCCAGGTGGCTTAAAGGAAAAACCCATAAAAAAAAAAATAAAATTACCCTCATCCATTCCTAGATTTAGGAACGTTTTCCAGGCTCCCAACACCCTTTATTTTAACTGGGTAATCCCATGTACAAGGGAGACACCATAGAGTAGTGCTGTTACCCTAGGACAGGACTAAACTTCTATTCCTATCCCATTACAGGGGAACCAAGGCTACAGTCAGACAGCTGCCTAGCAGATTTTACTAGGTAAAGATATGGCTAATGCTGCTACTGTTTGCATGCAACTGCTCATTTCAACAGCAAACTATGACCTCTGAGCAACTAGATGCAGACAACATGGTGGAGATTTTACTAAAGTGTGCAGCTGTGCATGGCAACTTCAGCTTGTTCCGTTAACCCAGTGTTTCTCAATTCCAGTCCTCATGGACCCCCAACAGGTCATGTTTTCAGGATTTCCATTATTTTGCACAGGTGATTTGATCAGTTTCACTGCCTTAGTAATTACCACAGCGGTTTCATCTGAGGGAAATCCTGAAAACATGACCTGTTGGGGGTCCATGAGGACTGGAGTTGAGAAACACTGCGTTAACCTTTGACAAAACCTGGAAGCTGACTGGTTACCATGCACAGCTGTACTAGTTTTAGTAAATGTTGATTGTCAGCTCTTCTGCAGAGTTCTGCCATATATAAGCTGGCCACTAGCTGCAGACTGTTACTGCCTCTGAACACAGCATACTGTCCACAGAAGTGGCCATTTGAATGTAGCCTTAGTAGGCAATAGCCAAGGACATTCAATCAGTTCAATCCACAGGAAGGGACCAGGACTGCATTTCTGAAAGATTCTGTACTCAAATGGTCCTTTTCCTAGAAGGACCGCCATACAGCCACATCTAAGGACAGTTAAGTGGCAACCATCCATTCCCCCTCCTGTGAGGATATCTTTAAGACAGGGTCAAAGCCTTTTCAACCCCACGTTTATGGGCCAGAGTGCAATTTGTTCTTCACTCCAGAGACCAGTTTAGCTGAGGCTGGGCTAAAGCCCACCATCAGCTGTCACCCTGCTGGTTCCGGCTCTGGATTGATCCAGACTTTACAGTTGGGATCTATTCAGATGCCTGGGCCAGTAGCTAGCTCAGCAAGCCACTGAGAAGCTGAGCCAGGTTAATGCTGGGAGGCAGAGCAGAGAGCTGTTGATAGTTTTTGGTCTTCAGCAAGCTGGTCTGAGTAGTCAGTGGTCTTTGATTGCTCAGATCAGTCTTAGAAGCAGTAGTGGGGGACATATGAAGCATTGTACTGAGTCTGTATCCACCTAGGAGTTATGGAGCTTTCCTTTTAAATTAAAAAAAAAAAAAAAAAAAAAAAAAAGAAACACCCTACACATTGAAAGTGGTGTTGATGGATCAGACAGATTAGTACTCCTACAGTTAGGTCCAATAGAAGCCAGCAGACATGCACCAATCACTTCACAGCCTTCCTTTTAGTAAAGGCTTTCCTGGAGAACCATAGCATATAGTCACTTAAATTCTTCCAAGGAGAACTGAACACACAGAAACAAGACAGTGAGTTGTATTCCTCTTTTATTGAGGTGAAATTTAAAAAGTTGGGGTAAAAATCTGACAATTGGGGTACCCACATTTGTCAGGCCTGGGAAAAAACAAAAAAATTCAATTAAAAAGAATTAGACAAACGTTTACCACATTAGGAAGTGAACCAGTCTGCCTCCTAACAGGTAGGGAGTTTCCAAATCGTAAGCTTCTTTTGCCGATTCTTTGATTAAGAAAAAAAACAGTCTTTGTAGTGTCACACCATTGGGAAGGTGGGCTTGACTTAGTCTATAGTCTTAGTATTCCGGTAGACTTAATATTTCCGGTATTTTATCTGGAAGTCACCGGTATTCAGACGAGGACGAGGCAGATCCCCAAACGGCTGAGTGTTGTCATGAGCCAGAGCTCTCATGCTGGCAGCAATCCGGTCAAGATCAGGAGATGGAAACTGAAGGGAAAAAAAAAAAAAAAAAAAAAAATTCAGTTAGTACTGTAGGTTTCCAGTGTGGGAAGTATAATACCACACATGCAGAAGGGGGGGGGTAATCCATTACATATACTGCTTCCCACACCCATAGTGGGGTGGGCTATATGCAGAACACAGGAATGCTAAAGATGACCCCTGACCTCAGACTATTTAAAAGCCAGCCTTCATGGTCAACATGGGACAGACATCACCATGCATGCTTTATGCCTGAGCCAGATACTCCTGAAAAAGTAAAAAAGGGACATAAAGACCTACAATCAAGTAGGCAAGGTCTGCAATCTATTTAGCAGTTCTAAAGGGCTGGCTTATACAAAAGCTACTACTAGATCTTCCCATACAGAAACTTTTCTGACCTAGTGGTCTGCACAGCTGGGGCAATACCATAGTGCCACACTTCCATTTGCTCTGATAAGAGAGTGACCATCAGTTATATGGACTACAAGTGGTCCAGCTCATGAGTGGCCCATTCTTGCCTGTACATGATGCACAAAGGGTGGGTATATTATACAGGATTTATAAAGTGCCAATGGTCGCTCAGCACTGTATATTACAAAGGGGGACAGAACAATACCAATGCAATACATGAGGGGATCGAGGGCCCTGCTCTTTGGAGCTTACAATCTAGGAGGGAGGGGATGGTGGCACAGGAGGAAATAGCTGTGGGGGATGGAGTGGAGGAGGTCGGCAGGTTAGCAGGGGGTGGGGTAGGCTTCCCTGAAGAGATGGGTTTTCAGGGTGTGCCTAAAGGAGAGGAAAGTAGGTGATAATCTGATGGGTTGGGGCAGGGAGTTCCAGAGGATGGGTGACACCCTGGAGAAGTCCTGGAGGCGGGCATGGGAGGAGGAGACCAGGGAACTAGAGAGAAGGTGGTCTTGTGAGGAGCGGAGTGTGCGTGTTGGGCGGTACTTGGATATTAGGTCAGTGATGTAGTTCGGGGCAGTATGGTGGACGGCTTTGTACATCAGTTAGGATTTTGAATTTGATCTGTTGTGCAATTGGAAGCCAGTGGAGGGATTGGCAGAGGGGGGTGGCAGAAACGAAGCGGTTGGAAAGGTGAATGAGTCTGGCAGCCGTATTTCGGTATATGATTCAAAAGCAGCTGGACCAAAGTCAGGGCTCATTCACATGAATGAATTTGTAGAAGTCATCTTTATCCTCTAAGGATTAAGCTGTATGCAGGCAGCTGGTTTTTGAATTAGAGCTGCAACCACTCCCCCCCCAGCCCATTTAACAGGTATGCAGGGGTGACTGCACAGCCTTTATGCAGACCACAAGTGTCCTGGTCCGTGCACCCATACTTGTCAAAGTGAGAGCTGCATGTGAGTGTATACCAACTCCATTGGGAAATATGCTGCCTGCATTCAGCTCTATGCTACTTTGAAAGCATAAATAGATCTTCACACTGTACAAGCCAAGGCACCTGTGTGACTGAGCCCTTAAGACTAGTCATATGCAGGGGCGGACTGACCATTTGGAAACTCTGGCACTGCCTGAGGGCCTGGGGTCAGTAGGGGGCCCCATGAGATGCCCCTGGCACCTTTTTTCGCAGACTTGAGTTTGGGCAAGGACACAGGGGCCCCCATGATCCTCTATTGCCCAGGGGCCCCATGAGTTGTCAGTCCGCCCCTGGTCATATGCAAGTCTGATGCTATGCAGCAAGAACTGGCACAAGTGTTAAAGGCCATGTTATCAGCATTGCAATGAGACAGATTAAGACTGTGCAGGCATGATTCAAGCTGAAGATGTAAAATCAGGTTTGTTATTTTACCTACAGCATTCTATGCAGTGAGGTTAAAAAAAAAAAAAAAGATATAAAAGTATGCAGCTTTCCCCCCTCCAAACACATACCCAAGCCTGATCCAGCGATGTGCATGAGTTGAGGCTCTTGCTCCCTATTGACTGAGATACAGCAGCAGAAGACATAGTTTCCTACTGCTGTCCCATCAGAGCCAACGATGAGCAGCAGGGGCACGGCTAAGCCCTGTTGTGCATCTTGGACAGAGCAGGGCTTGGGAGCCAGCTTGCATGAGTGCCCCCAGAGCAAGTGGCTTGCTATGGGGACCCCAGAAGAGGAGGATCCTGGCTATTCTGCCAAATTACAGAGCAGGAAAGTATAACATGCCAAGAACCTTTAATATCACTTTAAGCACCCTAACCCCTTTCCTGTATATGGGAAAGGGCTGTAGGGATAATGAGTACATGTGGCATGATCTGAGGTATACCACACTAATGGAAAGGTCATGGGAGAGCAGGGGCGGACTGACCATTTGAGCACTCGGGCACTGCCCGAGGGCCTGGGGTCAGTAGGGGGCCCCATGAGATGCCCCTGGTACCTTTTATAGGCTTTTTTTGAGTGTGGACGAGGACATAGGGCCCCATGATCCCCTATTGCCCGGAGGCCCTATGAGTTCAGTCCACCCCTGATGGCAACACGTTTTGGGTGTGCGTGCGACTGTGCGCTCCTCCCCCCAGGGGCGGACTGACAACTCATGGGGCCTCCGGGCAATAAGGGATCATGGAGCCCCTGTGTCCTTGCCCAAACTCAAAAAAGCCTATGAAAAAGGTACCTTTAATTGGCTATTTCATAGGCTTTTTTTGGGTGTGGGTGAGGACACAGGGGCCCCATGAGCCCCTATTGCCTGGGGGCCCCACGAGTTGTCAGTCCGCCCCTGTGGGAGAGCATGGTAAAGCTACACCTATTAAACAAGGTAATGTCAAACTGCAGCAGTGTAAGCTTTCAGCATAGGTGAAATAGCCATGTTAGCCAAACTTTAGAAAGCAATACATTCTTACAGACTTGACAGTAACTGTGTGACCTCATGGTGTACCACCTACTCCGTTAAAAAAAAAAAAAAACATCACCTTATTGGTTAGCAAGGTACAGAGAAGACTTCTCAGTGACCAAGTGGTACCCATTAGAGATCATCAACCCCCTCATCTTGTATCCTGGTGCCAAATGCAAGGATTAAATCCTTGCAAGATCATGGAGCTATAGGATGCTCTCTACTTACACCAACCTTTGTGCCTTCATCATCAGAAGATTTATTAGTCTGCCTTTTCTCTTTAAATCCCCATACAGGCACAGTGACCGGCAGAGACTTGGCATACTGCTGGAGATTGCGTTGTGGAGGGCGTCCAGGGGCATCTTCAGCTAAACTTCCGTCTGAAGATGGACCAGAAGATGGGTTAGACAGCATTCTAAGCAGTTTAAACCTCAAGATGTACACGTTTACATACAACAAGCATTCAGTATACAGAGCAGGGTTTCAGGGAACTCTAGGGTTGCTCCATAGGCTGCTAGCGGTTCCTTAACCCCTCACCTACAGGGCACTTATACCCCCTTCCTGCCCAGGCCAATTCCCAGCTTTCAGCACTGTCACACTTTGAATGTGAAATTGCACGATCATGCAACACTGTACCCATATGAAATTTTTATCATTTGAGACAGAGCTTTCTTTTGGTGGTATTTAATCACCTCTGGGATTTTTATTTTTTCTTAAACCAAAAACCACTGAAAATGTTGAAATGTTTTAATTTGTTATACAATTTAAGTGATTTCTCCTTCACTGATGTGTGCTAATGAGGCTGCAGTGATGGGCACTGAGGAGGCACTGGTAGGTTGCACTGATGGGCATTGACAGGCATCACTGAAAGGCAGCTCAGATGAGCACTGATGTGCACTGGTGGACACTGACAGGTGGCACTTTTGGGGCCACACTGATCATCAGTGCCCCAATGATCAGTGTACATGTCCCCTCCGCAGAAAGCAGATTACCGGCTCTCCTCTCGAGCAGTCAGCGTGACAGCTTGAGAGGAGAGAAATGATAACTGGCATTTCCGTGTTTGCATTTCTGTGTTTACATGGAATTGGACACAGCTGATCACATGACCAAGCCGACATCTTCGGCTCTTTCCGTGATCCGCTGTGTCGGAGGGACAGCACACCAGCCATCACTGTGCTATGTGCTCCCTGAGCCATGCATGTGTGGTGAGAATGGAAGGATGTCATATCAGACCTAGAGAACCACCTTGCGCCCATCATTGGGCTATAGGGCAGGCAGAAGGTGGTTAAACAATGAGGAATTTCTGGCTCTCAGATAAGTTTTCACTGACAAATCATCTTTTTAGCCATCTGTAACGGAGTAATTCTTCCCAATGACCACAAGTGTAAGGAGCATGCTCACTAACCATCATGCTAATGTACCAGGAGCTGTAGATATAGCAATTAGTAGGGGTTCTGAGACCAAGTTATTTCAAAGGGGTTCTGTATTGAAGTTTGTGAAAAGCTGAATTGGATTGCAATTGCTTAAATGTTGGTTATAACAAAAAGGAAGCCACTTAAAAAAAAAGCAGCCCATTTGGGGGTGGGGAGAAGGACCTATCCAGTTAGGGAGAGTCATACATGCCTTAGGATGGTTCATGTCCCCTCCTGTGACTTATCCCTGCTGCCCCTTTGTTGGTTCAGGACACTAGGATTTCGGGGGTCAGGAGGACATGCCAGGAGGGAACCCACTATTGTAGACACCTAGAGTGTTAAGTAGAACCAGAAGTAGGAGCTCCGCTACAGTTTTAGCAGAAATGCTACAGGGTTTAGCTTTCATTTACTATGAAAAGTTCAGAAAATAAAAGCTACAAATAGTTATGGCCAAGGTGTGTCCTGGCTTCATGACTTGGCCCAATCTCTTCAAACTACACTAAAGCTGGACTTTTCACAAATCCATCCATCTGTTGATGGTTAGGACTTGGCATTTTATTACTGCGAATCCCTGGGAGATTCTCTCAAACCCAATGACACCACTTACCCTAGGTTGACACCCAATTGCTATCTGCAGCATTTTACAGAAACGCAATACAGTCCATTTAACATTTCATATGTGACAATCACATTTGTGATTTCACCCAGTGCATTTTTTATTTTTTTTAAAGGGTCAGGGTCTTTTTTTAAAAAACAAAAAGTTGCATTCCTGGTTCTATAGACTTCAATGGAAACACTGCAGAAAAGCATGTAGTGAGTTCTTGCTGTGTTTTAAATATACCTAGCAATACTAAAATCATTTTAGGCCTGAAGACTACCCCCCCCCCCCCCCCCCCCATGTCTCCTCTGAATCTCTGAATGCATTTCTATCCTAGCTGGGTGGGGGGGGGGGGGGGAAAAAAAAAAAAACTGGGCAACCTGGAAGTCATTTCCTACACATTACTTTCCAGGGCACAGCATGAAGGGGAGGAAAGCAGATGTGAAGCCCCCCCCCCCCCACATCTGGTCTGTATGACATACAAACATGGCAGCAAAGTGTTAAAGGGTTATCAATTCTGTGTTTGAAAAATTTACAAAAAAAAAAAAAAAAAAAAGCAACACTAGCCATTTTGTTTTCTAGGGCCTGTGCAATATATTGCAGTGGGGGCACAGCCCCCCCCCACACAGAGGTGGCAAGTCAGGCAAGTATTTCTGCTGTCCTCTCCCCTAGAGAAATTTTGCTTTGAGTAATCTAACACAAGAAAGCAGATTTTTACATGTGAGAAGTGTCAGAATAGGCCTGTCTTAATGTGGTAAGGGAATCACTTTAAAACTCCAAGTTGATATACAGCCATTGAAAGAATAAAAAAAAAAAATTATAAAAAAATTAACTCCAGCCTCTGCAGTCTTACCATCGGTGCTTTCTTCAGGGTCAGATTCAAAGAAAGGTTCACAGTCTGGGCTTGGTGAGTCTTCGTCCATCACAAAGAGTCCTGCATACAGTGCCAACAAATACAAGTTATTACAGCGTCACCTAGTGGAGAAATATTTATATGCAAGCCTTTTCTGCAATATCGGAGCACCCCAAATGGTGATACAAGTCCACTAAAATATTTACACCATTAGGAAGGTCAGCCCACCTAGACCTGATCATTTACATCACCTGTCTGGTGATCTCAGAATAAAGAACTAACGTCTGCCTCTACCCTACCAACCTGTCTGAAGATAAACACCACTCAGAAGTAGAAGACTTTGGGAGGGGGGGAAAAAAAAAAAAAAAAAATCACCTAAGTCAGCAGACAATGACCAGTATCCCTGCATTAGAAGTCATTGGCATGCTGGGTTCTTTAGAACTACAGAGTCCAGCATGTCCAATCAGCAGATACTATGCCAAGTGCTGAGGTACCGTCACAGCTGGAAATCCACAGGTTGTCTCCATCCTGAAAACCGTCACCTGATTTCTGATGCCCCCTACAACACCATTCCTCCTCCCCAGTACAAGGAGGTAGTAGGCACGCTAAAGGCTCCATCCTGCAACCAGGGAAGACAATAGTCAGTCTTCTGACACCCTCTGCACTGTGTGAGGCTAAGGAAGTCCCAGGCCAAGCTCTTCCAACGCCAAGGCTGAGCAGTGCCCAGCTGATTGAGCACGGAGGACTGCTTGAGTGCTGAGAGACCCCTCTGGACAGTAAATGGGCTGACAAAATCCCAGGCGCCAAGATACAATTTAGTTGCCATGGTGACCTAAGGTTTGTTGAGCCCTGGTTTAGGTTACTTGCACACTGGATTCCGATAACTGCTTTGGACATTTTTCTTCTGGCAGCATAAAAATGCTTGATACTGCCAAGTGTGTACTGCATTTACCTGCATCAAGCACTTGGGTGTTGCGATTTTGCCTTGTTCGGCATGTCAACACTCCTCTGCTGAATGAGATTTTGTTAGAAAAAAAAAAAAGAAAAAAAAAAAATGTATGCAAGTGATTATGGACACATTGACTTGTACGAGTCGCTTTCAGGAGCTTTGGCAGCAAAAGAACACCAAAAGCTCCTAAATGAGAACTTGGGGGCAGCAGTGCATGAGGTCTTAATGGTTAAAGAAATACAGCCAGTGTAGTTCATGAAAAGCCTCTCCTAGGACTGAGTAGTCAATGTAAAAAAATTAAATAAAAAAAGTGCACAAAATGACCTTTACAATCACTTTAAGGCCCCTTTGTATGTGTCACTGAAATGACCAGTGTCCTAATCTCAAATTAAAAAGGGTACAGCTCTCAGTAAATCTAATGCACCCATCCCCAACCACCCCGTTAGATTTACCCCAACTGTGCTGAACCCATTTGTGGCTTGCCTGGCCTACAGCTTTAACCACTTCCAGTCCGGACACTTACCCCCTTCCTGTCCAGGCCGCTTTTCAGTGCCATCACACTTTGAATGACAAATTGTGCAGTCATGCAATACTGTACCCATATGAATTTGGCATTTTTTTGAGACAGATAAAAGCTTTATTTTGGTGGTATTCACCACTGGGATTTTTATTTTTGCTATATAAATAAAAAGTCCAAAAATTTTGAAAAAATTTAGCAAATATATCAAATCTTGGCCAACATTTATTCTGTTTTATTTTTTTTTTTTTTAAAGAGAACACAAAATTATAACCAAAAAACAACAACTTTTAGACTTTACATACTGTAACCCTAGCTTTTTTTTACATTTGTTTTTTTTCTACCTAGTTACCCTAGCAATACTGTATTACTCGTGGGGTGAAGAAGATTTTTTTTGTACACTGACTGCTTTTACAACCTTTATGGGTGTAAAAGCAACCACTTCTCCCTAGCTGCATTCTTGCAGCCATTGAGAACTACTTTGTGAGCCGTGATTGGTCACAGCTTGTCACATGGTACAAGGCTGTTGTGAATGGCCTTGTACCATGTGACCTCAGATCATTCAGATTTCACATGTAGCAAGCAATTATGTCAGAAGTGGCATCTTGCTTACTACTCTGCATGTGATCACTGATTGGCCAATCAGTGATCACAGGATTGGGACCTCACACAGAGTTCCCGTACAACGATCATATTTCCACTGTCAGCGGGCACCAGATCGCTGTGCTGCGTGCTCCCAGGGAGCGTGCACAAGCAGGGGCCAGGAAAGCCACTTATAAATGCCCACCTGACCCTGCACTGCCACAGTCTGGCCCTTTATATACAACAGCCGGACGGGAGGTGGTTAAATTTGCTGTGCTGATCTCAGCATTTGCGGCGCCATGGTGAATGATCCCTGTAATGTGCCCAATATGTAGATTTCCTATGATAGTCTGCACCATCTAGTAGTGAATATGTGGTATTGCAGGAAAATGCATTACAGCTACTAGATGGAACCAATAACCATAGAAAATAGACACATTCTCCCCCCTCCAATCTCAAAGTAATGAGCTCCTGACCTGTGAGAACCATATGGGAGTGTGCCACTCAAGGCCGAATACAGGTGAAGGTCACCCTGCTGGCAGAGAAGGAGAGGGGTGCAGCATCCCAAGTTATTTCAGAAATAAATGCAGTCTATGGAGGAGTGGGCACCATTCAAAACAATCCCTGGAGTTAAACAATGGTAGCATGTTGTAGATCGCCTCAGACGCACCTATGATGTGTTTCACTCTACCCATCAGGGCTCGGTCACAGGGGAATCTGACCAAGACCTGATGGTGGGGTGTAAAATCTGTGGGCATGGCTGGAGTAGCTGAGGCCATCTACAACATGGTACCTGACTCTGGGGACTGGTTTTGAGTGGCATCTGCTCCCCTATATACTGCATTAGAGCTAATCTGAACACAATTCAGATCAGCAACTCCGTACCGGAGCTAGTGGACCAGCATGAGTCACGAAAAAGGTCACATTCAGAGTGAAGAGTTCAGTAGTAGCCTTGGGTAGGGACCCTCCAGCTGTTGAGACTACAAGTCCCATCATGCCTCTGCAAGTCATGCTTGTAACTGTCAATCTTGCAATGCCTCATGGGACTTGTAGTTTGGCAACAGCTTGAGGGCCACCAGTTTGACATCTGTGGATTAGCATTTCATGACAGGTTGCCTTTGAACAGCACCAAGTCCTAGGCTACCATGGACCAGAGTTGCACGTTTTAGTCATAGCCTAGGGCAGGTTCTCTCAACCAGGGTTCCATAGACCCCTAGGGTTCCTCCAGAGGTTGCTAGGGGAGCCTTGAGCAATATCTGCCTCTCGGGTTCCTGCTGACACCATTGATATCTTTAGTTCTCTATAGGGGGTAATTCTTCAATGACCACAAGTGTAAGGAACATTCTTCCTATGGACCATCACACGAACGCATCATGAGCTGCAGATACAGAAATTTAGAAGGGTTCCCCAAGACCAAAAAGTCATTTCAAAGGTTGAAGAGGTTGAGAAAGGCTGGCCTAGAGCAACCTGTTAAGCAGTGATCATATGCTGGGCCATGCCTTGCAAAGCAGCTTCAAGGCCCATTTCTTTGGAACTTCTCAGCAAAGGACACCAAGACATGAGACCCATTCCAAATTTGGGTTGAAGGACCAAACAAGGTTTAAGCTGTAAAACAAAACCCCACCAAATCCAGCATCCACCATCCAGAGCCTCACCTGTTGAGTCACTGGGAACACTGTCTGCCTTATGCAGCTGGCTCCGCTTGCTGTAATCATAATCCTCTTCAGGTGGATTCAGAGGTGGCAGCGGCTCCGGCAGTTGAGTGGGGGGTTTGGCACGTTCACCGTCCTCCAGTGTCAGCAAACCCTCCTTGCCATAGATAGAAGGGTAGCTCTTTGAGTAAGAGTTCTGTCTGCCACTAGTGGCCTCTGTGCTGGTCTTGCTGATCGGTAGTGGGCTGGTAAAAGCAGTGGTTTTATGCACTACAGCAATGTCATCGATGTAACGCTGAGTGGCCTCTAGGAGCACCCCGTTGCCATGAACGGCATAGGCATAGGAGGTCAGTAACTTGGATTTATAAGCAGTCATTAGCACAATGTCATTGCCAGTCAGTCTGCGGTATTTGTTCGCAGCGTTGATCAAGGCTTCCCAGGCCTCCTTGTGGTTGTCAGCCATGTCAGTCATGTTTCAGATATCTTGCACCCTGTGAATGGAGAAACAGTTAGCCAAGCAAAACTTGTATACACAGGTACAGAAAGCAGAACAAGCATGTATACAAAAGGTTTAAACTGCAACCAGGGAGCACAAGCATACTAGCCAGGTGGGTGCCTTAGCAGTGAGGGCCCCAATCACATCAACCACACCAAGCCCACCCAAGGGTTCCCAAACTGCAGCAATAAGGCATTTGCAATTACTCCTGTGCTGGTGAAGTAATTGCAAGCCTCCAACACTAGGCTGGGGCACTAGCAGCTCATGGGTGCAGTTTAAACACATGTATGATTGACCCACCAGTACATTTCCCCTTCTTCAGGTCTTCCTTTCGATGTTGTCTGCTCCTCCCCTGATGGAAGCCCAATTTGTGGAAGTCGTCAACTTTGAGCCTAGTCACCATTGCCTGTCTAGCAAGGGCCTGGGGAGCAAAGGGCGGGAGGTCTAGCGAGGGCTCCCACCCAGTGGCCCTCCATCTTTTTATTGGTCAAGAGTACAGGCTGTTCAGTCATTGGTAGCTAGGAGGAAGGCAGCACAGCCTTCTGTGTGGCCCAGCCACTAGAATCCTAGCACCAGTGAAAACTGGGTGGAATAGGGGGAACTAATGCTCCCTTTCCCCCCTGTATTCAGAGTGAAAACTCATTCAGCTGGAGACAAGTGCTGTCAAGACTCATTCATTATTTGTTGATGTTCTTCCTATTCCACTTCCTATTGTACCACTACCCCCTCCCTCCTAGATTGTAAGCTCGAATGAGTAGGGCCCTCTTACCCCTCGTACGCTGTCTGTTTTTGTTGTACTGTGCCATGTATTGTCCCCCCTATTGTACAGCGCTGAGCAAACCCTTTGGCGCTATATAAACTCGATGTAATAATAATAATAATAATAATAATAATAATAATAATAATAATAAGTCCCCATGCTAGCAGTATGGTCATGCAGGTGGTGGAGGTTGCCATGGCCAGAGGCAGACTGACCATTTGGAAACTTGGGCACTGCCTGGGGTCAGTAGGGGGCCCATGAGATGCCCCTGGTACCTTTTTCATAGGCTTTTTCGAGTTTGGGCAAGGACACAGGGGCCCCATGATCCCCTATTGCCCAGGGGCCCCAGGAGTTCAGTCCACCCCTGGCCATGCAAATTTGGCTCAGACCACATAGTAAGATGGGTCAAAAGTATTCCATGCAGGATTAGGGCAAAGTTACACATGCAGTCATCCCCAGGGGGGCAACCAACCAAGATGGACCAACCTCAAAGCAATAGGAGCCATCAGAATTGTTGAAGACCTCACAGCGAAGTAAAATTGTTCACACACCCAAGGAACTAAACTGCAAAAACTGCAAGCCCCAACTGGATGAGAGGTCATTTGCTGGAGCCATGTTTCCCTTCAAGGGCTAGGTCATACCGTGTGCATTTCAGTTGCTTTTTTCTGCATCCAAAATGCACAGAAAATAGGTCATGTGGTTGTCAATGCCATATCACAGTGACTAAATGGTTAGCACTCCCACCTGGCAGTACTCAGGTAGTTTGTTCGAATCCCAGCCACGGCACCACCTGCCTGGAGTTTGCATGTTCTCCTTGTGCCTGCGTGGGTTTCCTCTGGGTACTCCAGTTTCCTCCCACACTCCAAAGACATGCTGGTAGGTTAATTGGATCCTGTCTAAATTGTCCCTAGTATGTGTATGTATAAATGTGAGTTAGGGACCTTAGATTGTACACCCCTTGAGGGTTAGGGACTGATGTGAATGTACAATATACAGTCATGGCCGAAATTGTTGGCACCCTTGATATTTTTCCTGAAAATCAAGTATTTCACACAAAAAAGGTATTGCATTAACACATGTTTTGCTATACACATGTTTATTCCCTTTGTATGTATTGGAACAAATATAAAACAGAGGCAGAAAAGCAAATATGACATAATGTCACACAAAACCCCAAAAATGGGCTGGACAAAAGTATTGGCACCCTTAACTTAATATTTGGTTGCACACCCTTTGGAAAACATAACTGAAATCAGTCGCTTCCTATAACCATCAATAAGCTTCTGACACCTCTCACCCGGAATTTTGGACCACTCTTCCTTTGCAAACAGCTCCAGGTCTCTCTTATTGGAAGGACACCTTTTCCCAACAGCAATTTTAAGATCTCTCCACAGGTGTTCAATGGGATTTAGATCTGGGCTCATTGCTGGCCACTTCAGAACTCTCCAGCGCTTCTTTGCCATCCATTTCTGAGTGCTTTTTGACGTATGTTTGGGGTCATTGTCCTGCTGGAAGACCCAGGATCTTGGACGCAAACCCAGCTTTCTGACACTGGGCCCTACAGTGCGACCCAAAATCCTTTGGTAATCCTCAGATTTCATGATGCCTTGCACACAGTCAAGGCACCCAGTGCCAGAGGCAGCAAAACAACCCCAAAACATCATTGAACCTCCACCATATTTTACCGTAGGTACTGTGTTTTGTTCTTTGTAGGCCTCATTCCGTTTTCGGTAAACAGTAGAATGATGTGCTTTACCGAAAAGCTCTATCTTGGTCTCATCTGTCCACAAGACGTTTTCCCAGAAGGCTTTTGGCTTACTCAAGTACATTTTGGCAAACTGTAGTCTTGCTTTTTTATGTCTCTGTGTCAGCAGTGGGGTCCTCCTGGGTCTCCTGCCATAGCGTTTCATTTCATTTAAATGTCGACGGATAGTTCGCGCTGACACTGATGCTCCCTGAGCCTGCAGGACAGCTTGAATGTCTTTGGAACATGTTTGGGGCTGCTTATCCACCATCCGGACTATTCTGCGTTGCAATCTTTCATCAATTTTCCTCATCCGTCCACGACCAGGGAGATTAGCTACAGTGCCATGGGTTGCAAACTTCTTGATAATGTTGCGCACTGTGGACAAAGGCAAATCTAGTTCTCTGGAGATGGACTTGTAACCTTGAGATTGTTGATATTTTGCCACAATTTTGGTTCTCAGGTCCTCAGACAGTTCTCGTCTCCTCTTTCTGTTGTCCATGCTTAGTGTGGCACAGACAGACACACAATGCAAAGGTTAAGTGAACGTCTCTCCTTTTTATCTGCTTTCAGGTGTGATTTCTATATTGCCCACACCTGTTACTTGCCCCAGGTGAGTTTACAGGAGCATCACATGCTTGTAACATTCTTATTTATCCGCAGTTGTGAAAGGGTGCCAATACTTTTGTCCAGCCCATTTTTGGAGGTTTGTGTGACATTATGTCGAATTTGCTTTCTTTCCTCCCTTTTTTTGTTTTGTCCCAATACACACAAAGGGAATAAACATGTGTATAGCAAAACATGTGTTAATGCAATACGTTTCATGAGAAATACATGATTTCCTGGAGAAATATCAAGGGTGCCAACAATTTCGGCCATGACTGTATATGTAAAGTGCTGCGTAAGTTGGTGGCGCTATACAAGTACCTGAAATAAATACCTGATGCTTTTTTCTGCATCCAAAATACACAAAGTAGGTCATATGGTTGTCAATCACCTAGTTAACATCAGCGCTTGGGGGGGGGGGGGGGGGGGAAAATGCAAACAAAAAAAAAAAAAAACCACAAACAAAAGAACAAACGCTCTGGAACGCACACACATCCCTATTTAAATTGAAGGGAAAAATTGAACTGTAATTCATAAAAATGCACCAAAAACATGCATCCGGAGCACGTTTGGACTGCATTTCTATAGTGTGAACCTGCCCTTAAAGATACTGGTTTCGCATTCGTGCTGCTGATCTTCTCCATCTTTGCAGCCACTTCCTGTCAACATGAACTCTGCAGCTACTGAAGAGCATTGATGGGGAAGTCTTCCCATGAAAGAACCTACTTCTGAAGCACATAAAAGGGTGACCATGCAGGCATTTGATCACCACTGCGGTTTTTTTTTTGTTTTAGGTGAAAAAGTAAAAATAGCCGCAAAAAAAAAACAAAAAAAAACGACACTTGACAAGCCCCACCCCATGTTCCCCCAATGTGTAGCATTCATATCTGTACAACTTCAAGCCACAGCAACCTGTAGGTAGCTCCTGCACTACTTCAGGCCAACTTTCATGCAACTTGAGGGCCATGAACATCAATGTAAACCCTCCAAAAAGGATGCATGAGACTGGTGTGACTTTAGAGCTCAATCATCCTCGGTCAAAGCCAAAGTCGCATCAAAAGTTGCAATGGAAATGATGCAATTCTGAAGTCGCACTGCTGTGAATGACACCTGAACGGGTCTTTGAAATCACAATTTTGAAGTCGCCCAACAAGGGGCGGACTGACCATTTGGAAACTCAGGCACTGCCCGAGGTCAGTAGGCGGCCCCATGAGATGCCCCTGGTACCTGTTTCATAGGCTTTTGTGAGTTTGGGCAAGGACACAGGGGCCTCATGATCCCCTATTGCCCAGGGGCCCCATGAGTTGTCAGTCCACCCCTGCGCCCAACTGTGATAGGACCCTAACAGATTGTACAATCAGACCATAACATGCATGGTGAGCTTAGAGCCGACTATACAATCCGATTGTCCAATGATCTCTAGATCAGCCATCTGTGTAGTCTCAGGGTCTGATCTGAGACCAATTCTTCTTGGAAAGCTTAAAAAAGTAGATTGTATGATGTATGGGGAGACCAAACACAGATCATCCCACAGCACTTCTGCATGCCAAAAGAATTACTGCAAAAAGGGTCTGCTGTAGAACTACAAGTCTCAGCATGCCCACCAGCAGACTGATCTTACAGCAGTGTATGGACAGACTGGCCGATCATGATCGATGGATGATCAGAGCAACATGCCCATAGATGGGGAGGGGAGTGCGGAACACAACCAGGACCACGTGTGGCACGTGCAGGACTACAAGCCCCAGCATGCCCATAGATGGCCGATCTGATCGGTCGTCACCATCTACACTGCAAGCACAACCTGCCCCCCCCGTGCAGTACCTGTGTGTCTCCAGCAGTCCTCACTCTCAGCCCCCCGGGGTCGCACAGCTACAAACGTCACCAGCCTGTCCACCACACCGCTCACTCCCCTCTTTAAACCCCTGCCGGCCCCTCCCCTCTCGCTGTAACCACGCCCCCTCACCTTACTAGCCGCCCGCCGCACAGGTGCCGGCCACAGGTGTCGGGCAATCAGGCTCCAATACGAGGCCGAGACTCCATACAGCCGACTTTTCCCCAAATTCTCTCATTGCCCACAACAAATATGGCGTCCCCTGCCTCCACCACTAAGCGCACAGTGTTTGCAAAGCATGTCACCGCCACGGGTGGCGCTGGACAGCGTCACAGCATGCCATGAGACAAGTAATCAGGGCTCCCTTGGACTGTATAAGTGACGTTTTAGAGCTATGGGTGCGCGGAGGGACAGGGCAAGGGGTTGCCCTTAGTAAATATGGCGGCGGTAGGCTGCAGCTGTCCTGCATGTGTGGGAGGTTGTTGACACTTTCCAATGCTGTGGTGTGACCAGTTTTGTTTACTGCATGGAGTGTGTTCACAGAGGCAGACCCATGGCGGCTCGCCTGTCAGCACACACGTTGCTCAGTCATTCCAATCACCTCACACACTGGCCCACCTCCCGCCATTCTATTTACTTCCTACAAAATCGGCAATCTGCGCTTAGAAACTAAACCTTTTAAAAAATGGACGTATTTCCTGAAAGCAGAGGCCCTGCGGAATAAAACGGCGGCGGTCGTCACATACGTCGCACGGTACTTGCACATCTGTTTATCAATTAAAAAAATATACAGAAATGAATGTCAGTCCCCGGGCACACTGGAGGCAGCTTGGCATGCGATTTACGTGCCATGGGACATGCCGAATCGTATGCCAAGCCGCACCCCTTATGACAGCGGTCATATCGGCGCAATTACGACTTGGTCAGAGCCGCACTGATTTCTGAAGTAGGACAAGCACTAATTTTGGTGAGATTTGCATAGACATCTGTGTTAGACGTCTTGCAAATCGCACCTGAAATTGGCATGTCATCCGACTTTAAAATCGTGCGACTTCACGGTAAGTCGGGTTTGGTGTGACACCACCTTAGGTCCCTTTCACACGGCTGTTCCATATGTTCGTTTTTCATCTGTCCGTTTACTGAGGAAAAACGGACATCCATGTATTTCTATGGACTAGCAGATGTAGGGATGATCATCTGTTTACATCCGTTAATGTCCGCATCCGCTAACATCCGTTTTTTTTGAACGGTAAAAAACCCTATTTTTCTTCCGTTAAGAAAAACAGAACAGACAAAAAAACGGATGTAAACGGGTGAAGTAAATGGATGTAAACAGATTAAATAAACGGATGTAAACTGATGAATAATTGATGTGAACTGATCTGTTTTTTTCTAGGTGAAAACAGATGTAAACTGACAAAACCGGGTGAAAACGGATGAAAAAAACGGATGTAAGCTGATGAAAAACTGATGTGAACTGATCTGTTTTTTCTTGGAAAAAATGTGACTGAACTGATGAAAAAAATGGAACGCCCGTGTGAAAGGGGCCTTAGGCCTCTTTCACACAGACGTTCCGTATGTCCATTTATCATCTGTCCGTTTACGGACACCCATGTATTTCTATGGACTAGCGGATGTAAACAGATGATCATCTGTTTACATCCATGAATGTCCGCAACCATTAACATCCGTTTTTTTGAATGGAAGAAAACCCTATTTTTCTTCTGTTAAGAAAAATGGAATGGATGAAATACTGGTGTAAATGGATGAAAACGGACAAAAAATGGATGTAAACGGACCAAAACGGACAAAAAACGGATGTAAACAGACAAAAAAACAGGATGTTACCGGACAACAAACGGATGAAAACGGATGAGAAAGACGGATGTAAACTGATGAAAAACTGATGTGAACTGATCTGTTTTTTCTTAGAAAAAATGTGACTGAACTGATGAAAAAAATGGAATGCCCGTGTGAAAGGGGCCTTAGGCCTCTTTCACACAGGCGTTCCGTATGTCCGTTTTTTATCTGTCCGTTTACGGACACCCATGTATTTCTATGGACTAGCGGATGTAAGCGGATGATCATCTGTTTATATCCATTAATGTCTGCAACCGTTAACATCCGTTTTTTTTGAATGGAAGAAAAATGGAATGGATGAAACACTGGTGTAAACGGAAAAAAAATGGATGTAAACGGAAAAAAACGGACAAAAAAACAGATGTAAAAAGACAAAAAAACGGATGTTACCGGACAACGAACGGATGAAAACGGATGAGAAAAATAGATGTAAACTGATGAAAAACTGATGTGAACTGATCTGACTTTTCTTGGAAAAAATGTTACTGAACTAATGAAAAAAAAGAAACGCCCATGTGAATGGGGCCTTAGGCCTATGTCTGTTTTTCAGGATGTAAATGGACATAAAACAAATGAAAACAGATGTAAATGGAGAAAAACGGATGTAAACAAATGATAAAAACATATGTAAACTGATGAAAACGGATGAAAAATGGATGTAGACGAATGAGAAAAACAGATGTAAACTGATGAAAAACTGATCTGGTTTTTCTTGTAAAAAGATGTATGTCCATTTTTCATCTGTCCATTTACGGATGAAAAACGGACACCCATGTATTTCTATGGACTAGCGGATGTAAACGGATGATTATCTGTTTACATCCGTTAATTTCCGTATCTGTTAAGATCTGTTTTTTTGAACGGAAGAAACCCCTATTTTTCTTCCGTTAAGAAAAATGAAACGGATGAAAAACGGGTGTAAGTGGACAAAAAACATGTGTAAACAGACCAAAACGGATGTAAAAGGACAAAAAATAGGTGAAAACGGATGTAAAATGACAAAAACGGATGAAAACGGATGAAAAAAACGTATGTAAGCTGATCAAAAACTGATGTGAACTGATCTGTTTTTTCTTGGAAAAAATGTGACTGAACTGATGAAAAAAATGGAATGCCCGTGTGAAAGGGGCCTTAGGCCTCTTTCACGTGGGCGTTCCGTATGTCTGTTTTTCATCTGTCCGTTTACAGATGAAAAACGGACACCCATGTATTTCTATGGACTAGCGGATATAAGCGGATAATCATCTGTTTACATCAGTTAATGTCCGCAACCCTTAACATCCATTTTTTTGAACGGAAGAAAGCCCTATTGTTCAGAAAAAATGGGTGTAAATGAACAAAAACAGACAAAAAACGGATGTAAATGGATGAAAACAGGTGTAAACCAATGTAAATGGACAAAAAACGGATGAAAAACATCCATTTTGTTCTTGGTAAAAAATGTGACTGAACTGATGAAAAAAACGGAACGCCCATGTGAAAGGGGCTATAGGCCTTTTTTACATGGGCGTTCCATATGTCTGTTTTTCAGGATGTAAACGGACAAAAACGGATGTAAAAGAATGAGAAAAACGGATGTAAACTGATGAAAAACTGATGTGAACTGATCTGTTTTTTTCTTTTAAAAAGATGTGTGTCCGTTTTTCATCTGTCCATTTGAAAAACGGACACCCATGTATGTAAGCAGCGGAATGATCATCTGTTTACATCCATTAATGTCCGCATCCGTTAACATCTGTTTTTTTGAATGGAAGAAAACCCTATTTTTCTTCCGTTAAAAAACCTGGAACAAACGAAAAATGGGTGTAAACAGATAAAAACGGATGTAAACGGACAAAACAAAAGATGTACACGGACCAAAACGGATGTGAAAGGACAAATAACGAGCGAAAACGGATGTAAACTGACAAAAAACAGATGAGAAAAACGGATGTAAACTGATGTGAACTGATCTGTTTTTTCTTGGAAAAAATGTGACTAAACTGATGAAAAAAACGGAACGCCCATGTGAAAGGGGCCTTAGGCCTCTAGTATGTCTATTTTTCAGGATGTAACCAAACAAAAAGCGGATGAAAACGGATGTAAATGGATGAGAAAAACGGATGTAAACAAATGAGAAAAACGGATGTAAACTGATGAAAAACTGATGTGAACTGATCTGTTTTTTTTTGTAAAAAGATGTATGTCCGTTTTTCATCTGTCTGTTTACGGATGAAAAACAGACACCCATGTGTTTCTATGGACTAGCGGATGTAAACGGATGATCATCTGTTTACATCCGTAAACGGATAGGTGAAAATGGATGAAAAAATGTATTTAAGCTGATGAAAAACTGATGTGAACTGATCTGTTTTTTCTTGGAAAAAATGTGACTGAACTGATAAAAAAAATGGAATGCCCCTGTGAAAGGGGCCTTAGGCCTCTTTTACATGGGCGTTCTGTATGTCCGTTTTTCATCTGTCCGTTTACAGATGAAAAACGGACACCCATGTATTTCTATGGACTAGCGGATATAAGCGGATGATCATCTGTTTACATCAGTTAATGTCCGCAACCCTTAACATCGTTTTTTTTTAAAAACAGAAGAAAACCCTATTTTTCTTCAGTTAAGAAAAACGGGTGTGAACGAACAAAAACAGACAAAAACGGATGTAAATGGACAAAAGACCGATGAAAAACAGATGAAAAACTGATCCGTTTTTTTTCTTGGAAAAAATGTGACTGAACTGATGAAAAAAACGGAACGCCCGTGTGAAAGGGGCCTTAGGCCTCTAATATGTCTGTTTTTCAGGATGTAACCAAACAAAAAACGGATGTAAACGAATGAGAAAAACAAATGTAAACGAATGAAAAAAACGGATGTAAACGAATGAGAAAAACGGATGTAAACTGATGAAAAACTGATGTGAACTGATCTGTTTTTTCTTGTAAAAAGATGTGTGTCCGCTTTTCATCTGTCTGTTTATGGATGAAACACGGACCCCCATGTATTTCTATGGACTAGCAGATGTAAACGGATGATCATCTGTTTACATCCATTAATGTCCGCATCCGTTAACATCCGTTTTTTTGAATCGAAGAAAACCCTATTTTTCTTCCATGAAAAAAACTGGAACGGACAAAAACAGATGTAAATTCTTCACACTGATCCATTGGGGGTGCGGTACATTTTTTTCAAATCCTGCTTGCTGCATTTTTGGTGCAGGTTTGGTGAGGTTAAAAAACCCACATTGAGTTTTTGGTGCTGCTTTTGAGTCACATGTCCTGTAAAAAATGCACCACAAATACGGTAAAAACGCATATGTGTGTTTTTTTGCTGAGTTTTTGCTGTGGATCAGTGTGAAAGTAGGCAAAACTTTTTTTTTTTTTTAAAATTTTGGGTAGAGTGGAGAGGGATTAGACCCCCTGACAGTTTTTGCTGCAGTCTGTGTCATTAGGCAGATCCCGCTCAGGGGCGGACTGACCATTTGGAAACTCGGGCACTGCCTGAGGGTCAGTAGAGGGCCCCATGAGATGCCCCTGGTACCTTTTTCATAGGCTTTTTTGAGTTTGGGCAAGGACACGGGCCCCATGATCCCCTATTGCCCGGGGGCCCCATGAGTTGCATCCAAAACGCACAGAAAGTAGGTGATATGGTTGTCAATGTCATGGTTCACATCAGTGACTGCAGTTCCAGTGCATTCTGGTTGCAGAAAAAAAAGAGACAGGCTGAATTTTTCCTGCACTAACCTGCACTGGAACGCGGTAAAACGCATCAAAAATGCTCCAGAACGCACTGGAATGCACCAAAAACACACTGGAATGCACGTCTGTTGTAATTGAAGAAAAAGAGGGAAAAATGAACTGGAATGCATCAAAAATGCACTGAAACATGCCAAAAACGCATTAAAAATGAGCATGTAGAAACGCATCTGGAACCCATCTGGACTGTGTTTCTATAGTGTGAACAGGCTGCATTTTTCCTGCACAGAACTGTACTGGAACGTGGCAAAACACAATGCACCAAAAACGCACTGGAACGCACATGTCCCTATTTAAATCAAATAAAAAGAGAGGGGACAAAATTAACTGGAAAGAATAAAAAACGCACTGGAATGCACCAAAGACAACCTGAAAGGCACATGTCTCTATTTAAATTGAAAAAAAGGGAAAAATGAACCGGAAAGCATAAAACACGCACCAGAATGCGTCACAAATGCATCAAAAACACACCAGAACGTGCCAAAAAAAAAAAAAAGAAATGCATCCGGAACACATCTGGACTGCGTTTGTATAGTGTGAACTGGCCCTCAGTGTGCGTTTTCCTGCATCCAAAATGCACACAAAGTAGATTATATGGTTGCTAGCCCGGGTTCACATTGACGTGGTGCGGAATTTGCAGCGTTTTCTGTGCGAAATCCGCACCGCATCAGAATCGCACCTCGTTCATGTGAACCGCTGCGGTTGTGTATGTTAACAACACCCTGAAATTGGTCCAATGTGCAGAATTGAATACCCATGCTATCCGATTTTAGTGCGGACCAAAAAAAAAGGGTCCTGCACGTTTTTGGCGCGGGTGTGGTGCGATATGAGCAACATATAATGTATGGCTCCAATCGCACCGCACACAAATCGCATGTGATTTGCACAGGAATGCGGTGCGGTTCCTGACATGCTATATACCGCACCGCATATATGTGAACCCGGGCTTATGCAGGCCATAGATGGGTCAAAAATCGGCCGGAAAAGAAAAATGGCCGATTTTCGCACCGTTAGTGGGTTCATTGGTCGGCCGTTTTTCTGGATTTTGGCAAATTTTTTTTATCGGTAAAGTTGGGAAAAAATCGGCCGATTTTGACGATCGGCCGATTTTCGTGGCAATGATGGGCAAATCGGCCAATCTTTTTACCAATAAAAAATCTGCGCATGAGCCGTGACCTGCAAGAAGAAGAAAAAGAAGAAGAAAAAGAAGAGAAAAAAAATGAAAAAGAAGAGAAAAAGAAGAAAAAAAGAAGAAGAAAAGAAGAGGAAAAAGAAGGAAAAAAGAAGAAGGAAAGAAGAATTCCAGCCCGCTATTATATTTGACATGAAAAAGTATTGCGGTTGCAACATTGTATCCATTTGTATCCAAATAAAAACATCTGTATCAGAAATTGATACAATGTTGCAACTGCAATACTTTTTCATGTCAAACATAACAGAGGAGCTCTCTGCAGGGACAGAAGTAAATAAATGCCGGCCGTAACGACCGATTTTTCATTTAAAAAAAAAAACAGCCTGTTTTCGACCCATCTATGGCCATCAGTGCTTCCAGTTCCAGTGCGTCCCGGTTGCAGAAAAAATAAAGTAGAACCTTCTGCATTTTTGCTGCACAGAACTGTGCTGTAGCGCGGTAAAACGCACCAGAACGCACGCACATGTCTCTATTTGAATTCAGGAAATAATGAACCGGAATACATCAAAAACGCGCAATTAGAAACGCATCCGGAAGGCATCTGGACTGCGTCTCTATGGGGTGAGCCGGCCCTCGGGCTCTGTTCACATTAGAGCGCAGTGTGGGAAGGCCCGTGTTCCGTGTGCGTTTCCTGCGCTCAGAATGCACTGGAGTTGCGATATGCAGCGGGTGTCAGTGTAAACTTAATGACACCCCAAATGCAGGTCACAAACTCAGAATCGCCTGGCACAGAAGTACCCTGCGATCCGGTTGCAGCGCCTGCGCTTCTTTTGGTGCGGTGCGATTTGAGCCCGTTCAATGTGCAGAAACTCATCTGCGTCTCCCAGCCCTAGGAATGAATGGAACCCCGACATAACTGCTACATGGCAACCAGGGGCGGACTGACCATTCGAGCACTCGGGCACTGCCCGGGGGCCCGGGGTCAGCAGGGGGCCCGGGGTCAGCAGGGGGCCCCATGAAATGCCCCTGGTACCCTTTATAGGCTTTTTATGAGTGTGAACGAGGACATAGGGGCCACATGATCCCCTATTGCCCGGGGGCCCTATGAGTTCTCAGTCTGCCCCTGATGGCAACGCATTTCGGGTGTGCGTGCGCTTGTGTGATCCTCCCCCCAGAGGCAGACTGACAACTCATGGGGCCCCGGGCAATAGGGGATCATGGGGCCCCTGTGTTCTTGCCCACACTCAAAAAAGCCTATGAAAAAGGTACCAGGGGCATCTCATGGGGCCCCTACTGACCCCGGGCCCTCGGGCAGTGCCCGAGTTTCCAAATGGTCAGTCCACCCCTGCCTCCCCCACACACAGAACTATGAATCCAGCCACACACGGTCCATACTGGGTCAGAGAGGAAGGAGAACGGATCACCCTGAGGACGATTTATTTTCTCGTATTCTGAACAGAGACGATTAGGGACACCGCTGCAAACACCGGTGTAGGGGCCAGATGAGCGGGCCTTTAAATCGGCGCTTGCGCAGTTGCTTTAGGGATGCCGATTGTCATGGGACACTCATGCCGACGGTGTACATTGTATCTGGATAGAAGGCTCCGAAGCAAGACTGGGGAGGGCGGGGCTGTTTCCTGGGCAACGCTTGCGCTGGGAGGAGCGAGCTGTCTGGGAAGCGGAAGTGACCTGCCAGACGCGGAAGTTTTGGACTGGCTGGTCATGGAGTCAGATGCTTGCAAGGTGAGCAGGGGGGGATGGCGGGTCCGGGCGGAGTGTGCTGCGTGACGGTATGTGACGGTGAGATGGTCGGTGGATTGTAGAACAAGAGCCGGTTGTGTGGGGAGGAGGGGGAGGCGCAGTGCGGCCACTAGGGGGAGCCGGCCGGGTGTTGTAGTGATCAGGTGATCGGCGGTCTTGTGATTTCTCCCCGGCTGGGGGAGGGGAGGGGGCGTTCCATCTATCTGGGATCGATTATCCTCCCTGTGACCCCAGGAGGAAGGGGGGTCACATCTCAGGACTGACATTCCCCCCCCCCTCCCCCCACACCCGACTATGTATTCTACACACCACTCCCTGTCCTCCCAGCACACACCCTGCAATCCCCGCACACCCCGCAATCCGATTGTGCAATCCCCGCACACCCCGCAATCCGATTGTACAATCCCCGCACACCCCGCAATCCGATTGTACAATCCCCGCACACCCCGCAATCCGATTGTACAATCCCCGCACACCCCGCAATCCGATTGTACAATCCCTGCACACTCTGCAATCCGATTGTACAATCCCTGCACACTCTGCAATCTGATTGTACAATCCCCGCACACCCCGCAATCCGATTGTACAATCCCCGAACACCCCGCAATCCGATTGTGCAATCCCCGCACACACACCGCAGTCCGATTGTGCAATCTCCGCACACACTGCTAAATGATTGTGCAGTCTCCGCACACCCTGCAATCCGATTGTACAATCCCCGCACACACACCGCAATCCGATTGTGCAATCCCCGCACACACACCGCAGTCCGATTGTGCAATCCCCGCACACCCCGCAATCCGGTTGTACAATCCCCGCACACCCCGCAATCCGGTTGTACAATCCCCGCACACCCCGCAATCCGGTTGTACAATCCCCGCACACCCCGCAATCCGGTTGTACAATCCCCGCACACCCCGCAATCCGGTTGTAAAATCCCCGCACACCCCGCAATCCAGTTGTACAATCCCCGCACACCCCGCAATCCGATTGTGCAATCCCCGCACACCCCGCAATCCGATTGTGCAATCCCCGCACACACACCGCAGTCCGATTGTGCAATCTCCGCACACACTGCTAAATGATTGTGCAGTCTCCGCACACCCTGCAATCCGATTGTACAATCCCCGCACACACACCGCAATCCGATTGTGCAATCCCCGCACACACACCGCAGTCCGATTGTGCAATCCCCGCACACCCTGCTAAATGATTGTGCAGTCTCCGCACACCCTGCAATCCGATTGTACACCCTCCAGACCGGCAATAATGCTGTCCAAAGGTGCTCCCTGTGCTCCTTCATCCAGAGTGTGAGCGCTGTAATACAGGAGTTGTGTTACTGGTCACATCACCAGCTAAAAACAGAGGGAAAAAAAAGAAAATGAAAACAGTCACCACAACTATGGAGGACATCTGAAGGATTAATAAGCTGCAATGTATTTGTGGGTTAATACCGCCCTAAAGGGATGTACACCAACCTCCCCCCCCCCCCCCCCGGAGGGCGTGATCACGTAATGTGGTAAAAGGCCAGTCACAGCGCCCTTTTACCACGTGATCAGCCGCGTCCAATGACACAACAGATCACCGGTAAATGCAGTTGTTGTCAGCTGCATTTTCCTTACACTGTCACAGCGTGAGGAAAGTACTGCTGAGAACCGGCAATTGTCAGCGGAAGGATCGGCACCGATTATCAGGGCACTGATCATCAGTGCCACGCAGCAGTGCCCATCAGTGCCGCTAATGAGTGCCCATCGTTGTTGCATACCAGTGCTGCCTATCTGTGCCACCTCATCAGTGCTGCCTATCAGTGCTGCCTATCAGTGCCGTCTATCTGTGCCACCTCATCAGTGCTGCATATCAGTGTCGTCTATCAGTGCCACCTCATCAGTGCTGCCTAACAGTGCCATCTATCCGTGCCACCTCATCAGTGCTGCCTATCAGTGCCGTCTATCTGTGCCACCTCATCAGTGCTGCATATCAGTGTCGTCTATCAGTGCCACCTCATCAGTGCTGCCTAACAGTGCCATCTATCCGTGCCACCTCATCAGTGCTGCCTATCAGTGCCGTCTATCTGTGCCACCTCATCAGTGCTGCCTATCAGTGTCGTCTATCAGTGCCACCTCATCAGTGCTGCCTAACAGTGCCATCTATCCGTGCCACCTCATCAGTGCTGCCTATCAGTGCCACCTCATCAGTGCCGCCTATCAGTGCCGTCTATCCGTGCCACCTCATCAGTGCTGCCTATCAGTGCCAACTCATCAGTGCTGCCTAACAGTGCCGTCTATCCGTCCCACCTCATCAGTGCCACCTCATCAGTGCCGCCTATCAGTGCTGCCTATCAGTGCCACCTCATCAGTGCTGCCTATCGGTGCCTTCTATCCCTACCACCTCATCAGTGCTGCCTAACAGTGCTGTCTGTCCGTGCCACCTCATCAGTGCTGCCTATCAGTGCTGCCTATCGGTGCCTTCTATCCCTACCACCTCATCAGTGCTGCCTAACAGTGCTGTCTGTCCGTGCCACCTCATCAGGGCTGCCTATCAGTGCTGCCTCATCAACGCACATCAGTGAAGGAGAAAAATTACCTGTTTGCAAAATTTTATAATAGAAACAAAAAAACTTTTTTTTTTTCAAAATTTTTAATTTTTTTTTGTTTATAGCACAAGAAAAATCAAACCCCCAGCAGCAAGTAAATACTAACAAAAGAAAGCTCTATTTGTGTGAAAAAAATGCTAAAAATTTCATATGGGTACAGTGTTGCATGACCGCGCAATTGTCATTCAAAGTGCGACAATTGGCGTGTGTGTGTGTGTGATTTTACAGTTCCAAGTAAGGGGCATGCGTGAGCCCTTCCTGCACTGCTATTTGCGGCCTCGGCTGTCAATCATCGGGTCCCGGTTGGTGATTCCTCTCCAGCACACAACGATCTCAGAGGATTTCCGACGGGGGAGAAACATGTATGTAAACAATATAGATCTCTCCCTTGTCAGCTCCAGCACACTGCTTTGTATGGCTCTGCATAGCAGACAGATTTACAACCACTTTAAAGCGGAGTTCCACTCACACTGTGAAAAAATTAAAGTCCGCAGCTACAAAAACTGTAGCTGCTGACTTTTAGAAAACAGCCACTTACCTGTCCCAGGATCCCGCGGTGTCCTCACCACCGCCCGTTTCACCAGCCGTCTGGTGTTCTAGGCGCCGGCATCTTCAGTGTGGGCACCCGGCTGTGACAGCTTGCGGCTTCACAGCCGGGTGCCCACTGCGCATGCGCGAGAAGTGCTGCGCTTTGTGAATAGCCCCGTAGTCTTCTGGGACCTGTCACATGTCCCACAAGACTACAGGGAGGGAGGACAACTTCTCATCGCCTAGGCGATCGCAGTAAAAGTGGGAGCGGGTACCTGTGAATTTCGTGTACCCGCTCCCCAAAAGTGCCAATCCTTAATGGGGAGCGGGGGACCATTAAAGCGGAACTTCCCCTTTTGGGTGGAGCTCCGCTTTAATGTTCTCTAGGGCTGTGCCCTATGTACTAAAGGAGCTCTATAACTCACATCACTCAGAGGAACTTTCTCACTTTAGCACACCTGCAGCAGGAATGTTGAATTTGTATCGCCAGGTGCCGGACAGGTAGCTTTTTTTTCTACCTTTAGCCCTGCTGAGGGCTCACCTGTCAGGTGGAAGAATTCGGTGCCCGATTGCTTCCACACAGCCCACGGTGCCCCCATCCCCATGTGAACCTCCCCACCTCCCCGCTCGCCAGGTGTCCCGGGCTCTGTTTGCCCTTCTGTGGGCCCGGGACTGGCTCAGTGTGCGCCGGCATCTAGAGGGGAGGGAGGAGAGAGAACACGTCCGCTCCCCTCCCCTTCTTGTGGTGACCCAGAAGGGACTTTTTACATCACTTCCAGGTCCCCATTCACAGATTCCTGGCCATTGAGGCCAGGAAAGAATGTAATGAGGTGCGATGTGCACTGCATTACATTCAGAAGAGCACAGGGGAGACATGCAGGGTCTGTTAGACTGTGGATTTCTCATTAACCACTTCCCGTCCGGCCCATGTATGTAAACGGCTAGACGGGAGCAGTGCAGGGGCAGGTGGCCATTTATAAACGTCCTCCCCGCTCCCTGCTTGTGCGTGCTCCCTGGGAGCCCGATCGTTGTATGGGACCTCTGTGAAGTCCCGATCATGTTATCACTGATAGGCCACTGTACTGCTAGGGTGACAGTTTGTAAAAAAATAAATAAATATAAAATGTACAAACATTTTTTTGAAAAATTATAATTTTTGGTTATAAACTAATTTGGGTTACTTTTTTTTTCCCTGCTTGTGCGCGCTCCCTGGGACCCTGATCACTGTGAGGTTCCGATCATGTGATCACTGATTGGCCACTGTACTGCTAGAGTAAAACATAAATAATAATATAAAAATGTAAAAAAAAAATTTTGAAAAATTTATAATTTTTGGTTATAAACTAATTTGGGTTATTTTTTTTTTTTTACTAAAAAGATAAATAATCTCTTTTCATAAATCTTGGCCAAAATTTATTCAATTATTTGCAAAATTTTATAAGAAAAACACTTTTTTTCAAAATTTTTGGACTTTTTCATTTATATAGCAAAATAAAGTTTTATCTGTCTCAAAAAAATGCAAAAAAAATTCATATGGGTACAGTGTTGCATGACCGCGCAATTGTCATTCAAAGTGTGATAGCGCTGAAAGCTGAAAATTGGCCTGGGCAGGAAGGAGGTGAAAGTGTCCGGATTGGAAGTGGTTAAAGAGAACCGTTCACCAAAAAATCATCACATAGGGGACTTTTTGTCCCTTATGTGATGAAAAAAAAAAGTTAAGTAGAACATTTTTTTCTTTTTTTTGAATAGTAAAAAAAAATCAAAGTTGCACCCAAGCACATAACATTCCCTCAAAAAAATTTGAGGCCCCCCCCCATCTCCACATATACGCACATACAAAAGTAAAAGCACATGCCAGGGTGCCTACGCATGAAACCAACGATTGCGATACACGTTACAGATCACCGCGCACGCTGAATGAGAGCAGTAATTCTAGCACAAGACCTCCGTAACTCCAAACTGATGACCTATAAGGGCCTTTAACCCCTTCACCCCGGCCCTTTAAGAGTTTCACAAGGCGGGGCGGGGTTCAGGATCACGACCGTCACGGCGGTCGGGAAAGGTCCTGATCGAAAGAGGAGATTGGGACCTTTCCGTGAGTACCGGACGTGTGCTGGGAGCGTGCAGGGCGCACGCTCTTGGCACATATGTCCGTTTTTTAATAGAGCACAAATGTGTGGCTGCTCAGCATCTAGGCCCAGATGCCGGGAGGCTGCACATTTGCTTTTGGCCGGCGTGCAGAGGTTAAAAGGGCCGCCTATAAAAAAAAAAAAACATAGGGTACTGAAGTTTGTCGACATTTTGCGAGCACATGCAAATTTAAGGTTTGCTATGTTGGATATCTATTTACTTTGTGGAACATCGTCTTTTATATTTTACCAAAACAATAGGGTACCGTATTTGCCGGCGTATAAGACGACTTTTTGACCCTTGAAAATCTTCTCAAAGGTCGGGGGTCGTCTTATACGCCGGTACACATGTTTAGGGGGGCTGCGGCATTAAGTACAGGGGTTTGCAGGGGCTGATGTCTCTTACCTGGATCCAGTCCCACGACGATCCGGTCCAGGAAGCGCGGCGTCTCCTTCAGTTCGGCCACTGGATGTTCGTGCGGCTGCTCGGCTCCGCCTCCTCACCGGTGATTGGCCGCCAGAACTGTAGCTCAGGAAAGGCACACAGGCGGCCAATCACCGGCGAGGGGGGCGGAGCCGAGCGGCCCCGCGAAAATTGAGTGCCGGAGCAGCAGGTAAGTGTTCTGTGTAGAGGTGCTGCTGCAACCACATATGCTGGCTGCAGCAGCACCATACGAGAACAGGGTCAGCAAGTCTCAGTGGGAGGAATAGTGCCCCATCATTGGTGTCACTGATACCAATGATGGGACACTATTCCTCCCACTGACACCAACGATGGGGCACTATTCCTCCCCCCCACTGACACCAATGATGGGGCACTATTCCCCCCCCCCACTGACACCAACGATGGGGCAGTATTCCACCCCCCACTGACACCAATGATGGGGCACTATTCCACCCCTCACTGACACCAATGATGGGACACCATTCCTCCCACTGACACCAATGATGGGGCACTATTCCTGCCACTGATACCAATGATGGGGCACCATTCCTCCCACTGACACCAATGATGGGACACCATTCCTCCCACTGACATCAATGATGGGGCACTATTCCTCCCACTGACACCAATGATGGGGCACTATTCCTGCCACTGATACCAATGATGGGGCACCATTCCTGCCACTGATACCAATGATGGGGCACCTATTCCCCCCACTGATACCAATGATGGGGCACTATTCCTCCCACTGATACCAATGATGGGGCACTATTCCTCCCACTGATACCAATGATGGGGCACTATTCCTCCCACTGATACCAATGATGGGGCACCTATTCCTCCCACTGACACCAATGATGGGGCACTATTCCTCCCACTGATACCAATGATGGGGCACTATTCCTCCCACTGATACCAATGATGGGGCACTATTCCTGCCACTAATGCCAATGATGGGGCACTATTCCTCCCACTGACACCAATGATGGGGCACTATTCCTCCCACTGACATCAATGATGGGGCACTATTCCTCCCACTGGTGTGCATTGGAAGAGGGGTAGTCTTATACGGCGAGTATAGCCCAAACACTACATTTTAGCAGGAAAAGTAGGGGGGTCGTCTTATACGCCCAGTCGTCTTATACGCCGGCAAATACGGTAATTTATTGCGTTTTGTGCCCTAAAATTAACTTTGTGTGATTTTTTTTTTTTACTGAAATTTTGCGTTTTCTAGACCTTTGCAGTAATATCATGCGACATAAAAAATTGGAACTACCGCTATTTTATTCTCTAGGGGCTCTGATTTCAGAAAATATCATGTTTTTGGGGGTTTTATGTAATTTATTTATTTCAGGTACTTATATAACGCTGTCAATTTATGCAGTGCTTTACATATATATTGTACATTCACATCAGTCTCTAACCCTCACCCTAGGTTCATATTTGTGTGGGTGGTGCCGCTCCGGATCCGCAAAACATCCGAGCAGCTTCACCACCCGCGCAGAGAATTGCGGACCCGCGGGCGGGTGGCATTAGTTCTAATGGCACGCCACCCGCACTGGAAAACGCAACCGTATCGGGAACCGAGGTTCCTGTGCGGGCTGCATTTTCCAAAGAAGTGCAGGATCTTCTTTTCCTGCATGTCACGGGCACGGGAGTCCATTCAAAGGAACGGGCTCTCGTGCCCGTGCAAAACACGGCCGCATATATGTGAACCGAGGGGGTCAAGGGGCGTACAATCTAAGGTCCCTAACCCTCAAGGGGTGTACAATCTAAGGTCTCTAACCCTCAAGGGGTGTACAATCTAAGGTCCCTAACTCACATTCATACATACACATGTAATCTTCAAGCCTAAAATGATTTTTTAAACGTGTGCAAAAACGGCTCTGGCAGCAAAATGGATAAAGGATAAGCGCGACACTCCTCTTCGCTGACAAGCACCCAATCATTGCTCATTACACTGCAAGGTCCCTCCCCTCCTTGCTAGTCCCCGGGTACAGTGCTAGAGACGGGAGGGGGGGGGGGGGGTGTATGAGGAGTTAAACAACGCAATGAGCCCCTTTTGTTTTTGTTTTTAAAAGTCCCAGACATTCCTAACAGCACCTGAGATTTAAATACAGCTTTGGTTAACCCCCCTGGTGGTATTCCCGAGTGTAGCTCGGGGTAAAGTTTCAGCACCACAAGCAGTAACCCCCCCAGCTACACTCGGGAATACACTGCAGCGTTGCTCTGGGATCTCTTCTTCACTTACCTTGTCCTTCGCTCCCACGATGTGTCCCCTGCAGCGTCCCCAGCAATGTCCTCCGGCCGATGCCGGCATCCGTCTCCTGGGTTCCGTCCCCTGCGACGTCGGGACGTACGGGGGATGGAACGGCAGGAAATTTAAAAATGTGAAAAAGTGACATTCACTAAATACACTAAAATCACATAGTATAACATTCCTGTATCAAACCATTTCACATACATTTTGTCCCGAGTGCTTTGTCCGGCGCCCTGACTGCATTTTTACTGTTCTTTCTGCCTGGAAACTGAGAAACGTCCATGGCGTCCAAAAAGCGTCCCTTTAGGTCAAAATCGGGTTTAGACCGGCTAGAGAACAGCGATAGTAAATCAGAACCACTTGCAGAATTGAGTGATAATGATTCGTGGGGGAAATTCCTCATCAGACACTGAAAACGATTTTGCGACTGAACTCAGCGATGTGCGAACTTGGCGCTCTATTTCAAATTTCAGTGTTTTTGGTTTGATTATATTATTGAATTCAATTTATTATTATTATTTTTATGATTATTTATTAAATTATAATTTATGATTTCGTGTTTCAAATTTTATCATATCCGGGATGTTTACTAGACTCTTGTTCGTACAGATTTCAGTGAGTTATTCCTAAGAATTACAGGCCTACAATAAAAAAACAACATATTTCCATGCAAAAAAATGTACCGCTTTGAGCACAGAAATATGGACATAATCAGACCGCTAGGGAGGCTACAATTGATTTTTTTTTTTTTAATCAAGACAAGTAGATTGGGGCCCCGATTTAGTCCCTGGACAAGTATTTTTTTCAAAAATGTCCACAGCCCGCTGCAGTGTTTACTGGATAGCATCAGCAGTTTGCTGACTGATTTCCCTTTTTTACAATTTTGTGAACAAAATGTTTTTGAGTGACTGCAGTGTTATCAGAAGGAAATGTGTTCGTTTTTCCAGGTTTGTTACTCTCCTAATGGCAGGATTGGTACTGCTTTGCCATGCTGACAAATGGATTTCTGCTTCTTTTCCCAGGTGGCATTTGAGAAACAAGGCGTGTTCTTACATACCAGCGCTAAAAGGCAGAATGATCAAGATTCTATGATCCCTGGTGTCGTCCGCATTATTGAAAAGGTAAATATGCTTAGAAGTCACATGACCCATGTTCAAGACAGAAATAAGACACAAATGTCGCTCCATATTCATTAACTAGCTCCCGACCGCAGATAGCCGAATGACGGCTGCACTGCGGCCGGCCAGTTCTGAGTGGACGTCATATGACGTCCTCCCAGAACGCGCTGGGGCGCGCACCCGGCGATCTCCAAGATCACTGTGTCCTACGGACACAGCTGATCACGTGATGTGGTAAAAGGCCAATCACAGCGGCCTTTTACCACGTGATCAGCGGTGTCCAATGACACGCTGATCAGAGGGAAATGCAAGTGCCGGTTCTCGGCTGCACTTTCCTCACGCTGTCAGATCGTGAGAAAAGTACTGCCGAGAACCGGCAGTTGTCAGAGCGAGGATCGGCACCGATCATCAGGGCACTGATGATCAGTGCCCTGATGATTGGTGCCCCGCAGTGCCACCCGCAAGTTCCGCCCACCTGTGCCACTCTGCAGTGCCACCTACCTGTGCCCAGCAGTGCCACCCACCAGTGCACCCACCTGTGCCCAGCAGTGCACCCACCTGTGCCACTCTGCAGTGCCACCTACCTGTGCCCAGCAGTGCCACCTACCTGTGCCCAGCAGTGCCACCCACCTGTGCCCGCCCACCAGTGCCACCCACCTGTGCCCACCCACCAGTGCTGCCCACCAGTGCCACCCACCAGTGCAGCCCAGCAGTGCTGCCAGTCAGTGCCCAGGGGCTGTGCCAGTCAGTGCCGCCAGTCAGTGCCCAGCAGTGATGCCAGTCAGTGCCGTCTATCAGTACCCATAATCAGTGTCACCTATCAGTGCTGCATATTAGTGCCGCCTATCCGTGCCACCTCATTAGTACTGCCTATCAGTGCCCATCAGTGCCGCCTATCAGTGCCCATCGGTGCTGCCTCATCAACGCACATCAGTGAAGGAGAAAAAATACCTGTTTGAAAAATTTTATAAAAGAAACAAAGAAACTTTTTTTTTTTTCAAATTTTTTGCATTTATTTTATTTATAGCGCAAAAAGTAAAGCGCCCAGTGGCGATTAAATACCACCAAAAGAAAGCTCTATTTGTGAGAAAAAAATGATCAAAATTTCATATGGGTACAATGTTGCATGACCGCGCAATTGTCAATCAAAGTGCGGCAGCGCTGAAAGCTGAAAATTGGCCTGGTAAATAAGGGGGTATAGGTGCTCGGTAGGCAAGTGGTTAAAAACAGTGAAAACCCAAAAGCAAACCTTTATTATATTGCAGCTTACCAATTCTTAGATGTGATGGCTGCATTAGTTTTCTTCTTTTAGGCTTTCTTTCTTCTATTTTCATCTGGTGATCCAGCAAGGAAGTCTGTTGTTTTTCAAAAGAGCAAACTCTCCAGAAGAATGTATCTGTTACAGCTTTACAGGCTTCTGCAGACAAAAATAATAAATGCACTTTTTGTTTTTTACTTGCAAAAAAATTGTGCATGTATTATTTTTGCGCAAAAAGTGGACTTTGAAGGATGGAAGATAATGCTGGATCTCTCATTTCAGGCATCAGATGTGCTTCTTCAGTGGACCCCTGTGGAAGAAGATGGAGACGCCACACAAATTCATTACACTAAAAAGGTAAAGTCGCACCTTTCTTATGCTGACCTCTTTCTGAATAATTCACAGAGAAATGTCACCTCCACATTTTAGGTAGCATCATACTGTGCAGGCCAGCATAAATAATATATAAAAAAAAAAAAAATAAAAATGTACAAAAATGTTTTTGAAAAATTATAATTTTTGGTTATAAACTAATTTGGGTTATTTTTTTTCCCTGCTTGTGCGCGCTCCCTGGGAGCCTGATCATTGTACGGGACCACTGGGAGGTTCCGATCATGTGATCACTGATTGGCCACTGTGCTGCTAGGGTGACAGTATGTAAAAAAAAAAACCCAAATAATAGGATAAAAAAAAAATAAAAATGTACAAAAATGTTTTTGAAAAATTATAATTTTAGGTTATAAACTAATATGGGTTATTTTTTTTTGTTTACTAAAAAGATAGATGAATACATTTTGGCCAAGATTTTTGAAGAAAGATTATTTATCTGCCAACTTTTATAAGAAAAACAATTTATTTTTCAAACTTTTTGGACTTTTTCATTTGTATAGCAAAAAAAAACAAATCCCAGTGGTGAATAAATACCACCAAAATAAATTTTTATTGTCTCAAAAAAAATTCATATGGGTACAGAGTTGCATGACCGCGCAATTGTCATTCAAAGTGTGAAAACAGTGAAAGCTGAAAATTGGCCTGGACAGGAAGGGGGTGAAAGTGTTCGGACTGGAAGTGGTTATTTTTTGCTATGTAAATGAAAAAGTCCAAAAATTTTGAAAAAAGTGTTTTTTCTTATATAATTTTGCAAATAAATAATATTTCATCATAAAACTTGGCCAAAATGTATTCAGTTATCTTTTTAGTAAAAAAAAAAAAAATAACCCAAATTAGTTTATAACAAAAAATTATAATTTTTAAACATTTGTTTTTTTACAATTTTATTTTATATTTGTTTTTTTTTTGTTTTTTTTACATACTGTCACACTAGCAGTACAGTGTCACCCTGGTGACACTGTACTACTTGTGGGGGGTGATGAAGATTTTTTTTTTTACACTTACTGCTTTTACACCCGTAAAGGCTGTAAAAGCAATCATTTCTCCTTCTCTCTGGCTGCATTCTTGCAGCCATTGAGAACTACTAAGTGAGCTGTGATTGGTCACAGCTTGTCACATGGTACAAGGCTGTTGTGAATAGCCCTGTACCATGTGATCTCTGTGATCATTCACAGATTTCACATGTAGTAAGCAATGATGTAAGAAATGACATCTTGCTTACTACTCTGCATGTGATCACTGATTGGCCAATCAGTGATCACATGATCGGGACCTCGCACAGAGGTCCCGTCCGACGATTGGTGTTCCACTGTGTCCGGAGGACACAGCGGCACCGGATCGCGGTGCTGCACGCTCCCAGGAAGCGTGTACAAGCAGGGAGTGGGGAGGCCGTGCACTGCCAACGTCCGGCCGTTTATATACAACGGCCAGACGGGAAGCGGTTAAAGTAACTCAGTGCTATATCTAAAAAAATATGGCCTGGTCATAAGGGGATGGGGGGGGGCGGTGAATCTTCCGGAGGTCAAGTAGCTAGAAAAACCTAAAAGAATGGTATGCCTGTGGTCAGCAGTAGATTACCCACAGACCGGGGCGGACTGACCATTTGGAAACTCGGGCACTGCCTGAGGGCCCGGGGTCAGTAGGGGGCCCCATGAGATGCCCCTGGTACCTTTTTCATAGGCTTTTTTGAGTTTGGGCAAGGACACAGGGGCCCCATGATTCCCTATTGCCCGGGGGCCCCATGAGTTGTCAGTCCGCCCCTGGTACAGACAATACAAACCAGGGGTGGACTGACCATTTGGAAACTCGGGCACTGCCCGGGGTCAGTAGGGGGCCCCATGAGATGCCCCTGGTACCTTTTTCATAGGCTTTTTTGAGTTTGGGCAAGGACACAGGGGCCCCATGATCCCCTATTGCCCGGGGGCCCCATAAGTTGTCAGTCTGCCCCTGGTACAGACAATACAAACCAGGGGTGGACTGACCATTTGGAAACTCGGGCACTGCCTGAGGGCCCGGGGTCAGTAGGGGGCCCCATGAGATGTCCCTGGTACCTTTTTCATAGGCTTTTTTGAGTTTGGGGAAGGACACAGGGGCCCCATGATCCCCTATTGACCGGGGGCCCCATGAGTTATCAGTCCGCCCCTGCCCACAGATGTAAGATACCCGATACCACTACACCATTTCTAAACTGACTGCTGGTGGAGCCTGCGCCTATCTCTTCTATACTCGCCTCCAGTGTCAAGGCCAGGCCTGCAGAAAGTTGGAGGGGACAGACCAGGCCTCGGCCACTGCAGGGGAGCATGACAATGTGCAGAGCCTGGACATACACTCGGCTCTCAGGGGGGCTGTTGGACATATTTGAAAGTATAACAGCGAGCTATACTAAGGGCTTACCTTTTTAGTATTCTGTTTTGCACAGAGAAGGTCTTTTTCTGAAATTGCAATAGGAATCTGTCATAGTTCTCATTTTTTTTTTCTTCATTTACACTTAAATAACAGGAATCTCCAGGCAGTGCAGCATGTCGTGCGGAAGAGGAACTGTTTGACCCCGGTTATGAGCCAGACTGGGCTGTCATCGGCCCAGTAGGAACTAAAGCTCACCCCCAAGAACTGTCAGGTATGTGTTGGATCAATCATACACGATGGCGATGAATTGAATCTGCAGTGGTGACATTTTAAAGGAAATGTACATAGAGAGGAATATAGAGGCAGCCAGTGAATGACCGCCTTCTGAAAATACTAGTTACCCGGTGTAACGGAACCGGACCCCGACTGCACTGGGGTATTTCCGTTAGACTCCCGCTTCTCCGTCCGAACACAGATCCACGGACACCACCGCTGACCACACAAGACACCAGTCTGTATAAACGTGGAACTCTTTATTTGAAACTCGAACTGGCTTTTTATACACTCAGGGGACAAATCCTCCCTCCCTGCATAATGACACAAGGCGGAGCAATCTATACTTAGCAACAAGAGACACACAGCAGACACCCCCCACCAAGCCAATATACAAACACATACATCCCATAATAGTTTGTTCCCAAGCAAGACACACAATAGAACAATGGGATGCACCACATGGCAGTAAATAATGAACAACCCCCACACCCCACCTATACATTTCTACTCAATAGCAGGACATTTCACCCTGCACCCCTAACAGGCACAGGGTGACTTACACATAAGTTGGATATGGGGAGCTAAGACGGGTCTCCCCACCTCTCCAAAGGGGGCTGTGTTCCATGGGACCCCCACCCAAAGTGACTCCCGTCGCACCCGGTTGATCCAAATATTTCAGTATTTTTGCAGCTATTGATCTACAATGGATATGCAGACCAGGAGCTCTGACCTCATTGTTTGAATCCTTTTATTTTCTACGTCGGAAGGAGTTCAGCACAGGCAGCTTTTTCTTCTTCTTTGCTTTCCGGAAAACCCAGCATAGGGGAAGTATGGAGGCTGCCATTGCTGACCCCTGTCTGAAAATACAAGTTGCCTGGTTGTCTCTGTCAGTGGTGCATTTAGGTTTCGTGCTGCCCTAGGCAACACAAAAATAGTCTCCCCCCACGGAGAGAGCCTGATACTGACAAACTCCCCCCTCTCTTGCCATAAGAGCCTGACATTGGCCAAAAACACCCCCCCCACCCAAGAGAGCCTTCCACTACCACCACCCCATACACCCTGGCAACCCCACCCCCACCCTGGCAAGAGAGAAGACACTCACCTTCACAGCTCCGGACATCCCCGGGAACAAGAGTCAGGCTCTGCATATACCATCAAGCAGCCCGCAGCATCTCTCAGATCCCACCTGGTCCCCATGCTGCGTGTGTCCTTTCTTCCATCCCTTCTTTTGGAGGGCAGTGCTGCCCCCCTGAAAAAATGCCGCCCTAGGCAGATGCCTTGTTTGCCTTGTGGTAAATACGCCCCTGGTCTCTGTCCACTGTACTAAGGGTGATTTCACAGTATACAAGGCGTCAGATCGCAGAGTATAACCTCTATGGCTGTCCTGTGTTGCTGGCTGACCTAGGGTGCCGTGTGATCTTTGATTCAGCTCATTGCACTTCTCCTTTTTAGTTTTTTTTTTTATGTTCAAGCTTTATTTGAAGTGTACAAAACACACACTTCATTCATTGCCATGTCAAGCAACGCGCTGCACTGCACTGCCTGACACCGTAGTGTGATTTGGCCAAGTGCACTGCAATAAAATGCAGGTTGTCTGCATTTTATTGCAGCACACTGCATCGCAGTGCTAGGCTGTGTTGCAGTGAGAATGGGACACATACGAAACAATTGCTTCTTGTGTTTCCCTGCATTGACAGACGGTTTACCATGCAGTAACACATCTGTCACCGCAGATAGTGTGAATTGGCCCTAAGAGTGATCTGTCATTTTGCTTCTGTGACTTTCTGATTGCCCAGAAAGACTTATGCAGGCCATAGATGGGGAGAAAATCGGACGATTTTCGGATCGTTAGTGGATTAATTGTTCGGCCGTTTTTCAGTATTTTGGCAGATTTTTTTTATCGGTAAAGTTGGAAAAAAATCGGCCGATTTTGCCGATTGGCCGATTTTCGCGGCAATTATGGGCAAATCAGCCGATCTTTTTACTGATAAAAAAATCTGCGCATGAGCAGTGACCTGCAAGAGGAAGACAAAAAGAAGAAGAGGATGAAGAAGAGGAAGAAGAGGAGGATGAAGAAGAGGAGGATGAAGAAGAGGAGGATGAAGAAGAGGAGGATGAAGAAGAGGAGGATGAAGAAGAGGAGGAGGATGAAGAAGAGGAGGAGGATGAAGAAGAGGAGGAGGATGAAGAAGAGGAGGAGGAAGTAGAAGAGGAGGAGGAAGTAGAAGAGGAGGAGGAAGTAGAAGAGGAGGAGGAAGTAGAAGAGGAGGAGGAAGTAGAAGAGGAGGAGGATGAAGAAGAGGAGGAGGATGAAGAAGAGGAGGAGGATGAAGAAGAGGAGGAGGATGAAGAAGAGGAGGAGGATGAAGAGGAGGAGGAGGATGAAGAGGATGAAGAGGAGGAGGATGAAGAAGAAGAGGAGGAGGAGGATGAAGAAGAAGAGGAGGATGAAGAGGAGGAGGATGAAGAGGAGGAGGATGAAGAGGAGGAGGAAGAATAAGAGCATGAAGAGGAGGATGAAGAGGAGGAGGAAGAGGAGGAGGATGAAGAAGAGGAGGAGGATGAAGAAGAGGAGGAGGATGAAGAAGAGGAGGAGAATGAAGAAGAGGAGGATGAAGAATAAGAGAATAATGAAGAGGAGGATGAAGAGGAGGAAGAAGAAGAGGAAGAAGAAGAGGAAGAAGAGGAATTCCAGTCCGGCAAAAAGTGTCCCTGCAGAGAGCTCCGCTATTTCTTTGACAGTTCTTTGATATTTATAGCGGTTGCAACATTGTATCTATTTGTTTCCGAATAAAAACATCTGTATCTTAAATGGATACAAATAGATACATTGTTGCAACTGCTATAAATGTCAAAGAAATAGTGGAGCTCTCTGCAGGGATACTTTTTGCCGGCTGTAGACGGGATGAAAATCGGCCTATTTTTTTTTTACCGTTCCTGGTAACGTCAGCCGCTTGAACGACCGATTTTTCGTTTTTTTAAAGAAAAATCGGCCGGTTTTCTCCCCATCTATGGCCTGCAATACTCTCTATCTGCATGGGACTTCCCCATGTGTTATTATCAGGTCTAATTGCCAAGCACTAGGCCTGATCACTGTCAGCTGTAGCTGTCTGTGCATCTGTGTGTGAGGACAGTCCGTTATCCACCTAAGTAAGTTCACGCGCCATCTGACAACAATTCTTAGGGTGGCCATACATTATGCAATATTCTTTCCTTCAACCATGGGATTTGCTCAATTCCCCCACCATGAACACAATCTGTGTTGATGGGATAATCCTTCCCACTGTGCTATTGTATTCTCACAGTGGGAGGTTTCCCTGCCTTCAGAATATAATGATCACTGCTGGCGGCTGTAGCCAGTGGCAGTGATTGTGCAAAAAAAAACCTGACATGCTGGTTGTATTGCAGTTGATCGATAGACCATCTTCAGTACAACCAGCCTGCCGATAGATGGATTGAAAGTCATCTGGTCCCTGCTGATCTGAAATTTCGATCCATCTGTGGCCGGCTTTAGGGACAACTTGCAGCTTCAGAGATGGGCAAGGAAACTTGGATCAGTGAGTACACCTTCCTGTGGGAGTGCTATCAAGAGGCCCTGTCATCACATTTCATATCTGTTTGAGATTTTTATTGTGAAATGCTTATATTGTACTTATTCACAATTCAGTACTGGGTGTATCAGATTGTTCTTTTTCTTGCCTGCTTGCTAATGCTTCTTCGAATGCATCGCCGCAGATGGTGCTTGAGAGTGGTTTTGCAACCTTGACCTATGCTGAGTGTTTACCACTAATGTTGCTCTTGTAGAAGAGCACTTTCACAGAAAGCCTTTCTTGACATCTAGTAATGTTGTGCTAGGAGCTCCTGACAGATGTTGTAGAGGCCATAGAGTTGGGGGTAGGGGGCTGCCTGTAGCTCTGCAAATACAAAATAGATTGGTTGAAGCTGTCAGGACCCAGATCTGAACCTGCAACCTCTGCTATGTATGGCAGTATCTCTTCTTGCTTTACAGCTGTATACCTGATTCCTTATACAGCCTTGCCTTGCGTCTTGTTTCTTTTCAACCTTCAACCCTGTGCTCCTCCCAAGAACTTCTTATTTTAGCCATGTCTTTGCAGTTCCTGTTTGCCAGCATATTGTGCTTTCTCTCTCTTGTCACTACTGCTACCGCCTGTTTCTTCGCTACCACACGTTACTGACCTTTGGCTTCGATTCTGCTGCATGGCAAGACTTCAAAATGTGGTCTGGTTACAAAGGTTTTAATTACCCCTGGACTTTATTGGGTTGATTTACTAAAACTCGGGAGTGCAAACTCTGGTGCAGCTGTGCATGGTGGCCAATCAGCTTCTAACTACAGCCTGTTAAGTTAACCTCCTTAGCGGTATTCCCGAGTGTAGCTCGGGGTAAAATTTGAGTAGCAAGAGCGGTAAACCCAAGCTACACTCGGGCTTACCACGCGGCGTTGCACAGGGAGTCCCTGCAGCACTTACCTTGTCCTTCGCTCCCACGATGTGTCCCCTGCAGCGTCCCTGGCCATCTCCTCCGGCCGATGCCAGCATCCGGCTTCTGTGTTCCAGTCTCTGTGACGTCGGGACGTACGGGCGCCGGAACCGGCGGGAAATTTGAAATTTTTAAATTTCATTTTTTTTTAAATGATTATTACATAGTAAAACATTGCTGTTTCAATGCATTTCACATACATTTTGTCCCGAGTGCTTTGTCCTGTGCCCTGCCTGCATTTTGACTGTTCTTTCTGCCTGGAAACTTAGAAAAGTCCATGGCGTCCAAAAAGCGTCCCTTTACGTCAAAAGCGGTTTTAGACCGGCTAGAGAACAGCGATAGTAAATCAGAACCACTTGCAGAATTGAGTGATAATGATTCGTGGGGGAAATTCCTCATCAGACACTGAAAACGATTTTGCGACTTTGCTCAGCGATGTGCGAACTTGGCGCTGTATTTCACATTTCAGTGTTTTTGGTTTGATTATATTATTGAATTAAATGTATTATTATTATATTATTATTTTTTATGATTATTTATTAAATTATAATTTATGATTTCGTGTTTCAAATTTTATCATACCCGGGATGTTTACTAGACTCTTGTTCGGACAGATTTCAGTGAGTTATTCCTAACAATTACAGCCTACAATAAAAAACTACATATTTCCATGCAAAAAAATGGTACCGCTTTCGGCACAAAAAAATCAGAAATATACCGCCGAGGAGGTTAAGCTTTGACAATAATACCTGGAAGCTGATTGGTTTCTATGCAGAGCTGCACCAAATTTTACACTGCAGGTTTAGTAAATCAAATGTAGTGTTTGTAAAGTCCAATTTTTTAAAAACAATAACAAATATGATATACTTCTCTGCTCTGTGTAATGGTATTGCACAAAGCAGCCCTGATCCTCCTCTTGTGGGGCCCCTCCGGCGCTCCTGGGTCCTCTTCCTCTCTGTGTGCCATCATAGGAAGACGCTTTTTATTTTGGCACACCTGTGTGCTCGATCCTGAGCCCTGCTGCCTGCGTCTATAGACACAGTGAGGCTTGGCCCTGTCCTCCACTCTCTCGTCACGTGATTTGATTGACAGCAGCAGCCGATGGCTTCCACTGTTCTCAGCAAAGCGTGTGAGAGCGAGTAGAAGAGGAGAGAGAGAGGCACTACAGATGTAAGTGTACAATCCAAACGCACACGTTCCTGCGTTAAAAATGGCTGTGTGTATAAGTGGGTGCTGCAGCGACCGTCGGCCAGAATATGCCTGATGAAGGGGTCCTGTGAGACTCCGAAACGTTGCCTTGCTGTAACTATGTGATCATTTATTAACCACTTGACCTCCAGAGGATTTACCCCCCTTAATGACCACGCCTCTTTTTGCTACTCGGCGCTGCACTAATTCAACTGATAATTGCGCGGTCATGCAATGCTGCACCCAAACGAAATTTACGTTCTTTTTTTCACACAAATAGAGCTTTCTTTCTTTCTTATTTGATCATCTGTGCGTTTTTTATTTTTCACACTATAAACAAAAAAAGGCCAAAAATTTTGAAGAAAAACAATTTTTTTTACTTTCAGCTATAAAAAATATATAGTAAACTCAAAGTTGGTTATAAATTTAGGCCAAAATGTATTCTGCTCCATGTTTTTGGTAAAAAAAATCCCAATAAGTGTATATTGATTGCTTTGTGTGGAAGTTATAGCGTCTACAAACTATGGTATAGATACTGCAATTTACGCCATTTTTTGCTATACAGTTCTGTGCTAGTTCAACGGACAATTGCGCGGTCATGCAATACGGTACATAAATGAAATTTACATCCTTTTTTTCCCCACAAATTGAGCTTTCTTTCGGTGATATTTGATCGCCTGTGCGGTTTTTATTTTTTGCGCTATAAAAAAAAAAGTCTGACAATTTTGAGGAAAAAAAACAATATTTTGGACTTTTTGCTATAAAACATGTCCAGTGAAAAGAAATTTAAAAATCAAATTTAGTCATAAATTTCTGCCAAAATGCATTCTGCGACATGTCTTTGCTAAAAAAAAAAACCCAATACGTGTAAATTAATTGGTTTACGTGAAAGTTATAGCGTTTACAAATGGCGGGAAAGATACTGGGATTTTTAGTTTTTTTTTATACTAATAATGGTGGCGATCAACGACTTATGGCAGCAATCAGGGACTTATGGTGGCAATCATCGACTTATGGCGGGACTGCGGCGGACATTCTGACATTGGGGGGTACTGACTTGGGGTCACTGACATCCCCAGTGACACCAATACAGTGATCAGTGCAAAAAAAAAAAACACTGACACTGTACTAATGGCACTGGGGAGGAAGGGGTTAACTTTATTATTCAGGGAAAGGGTTAACTGTGTGAGGGGGAGTGTTTTACTAGGGGGCGGGGTGTGTACTGCAGGGAACACCTCTGATCTGGAGAGAGAAACTCTTCTGTCCCGATCAGTGTGTCCTGGAGCTGTCAGGGAACTGACAGAAAGCACAGCTACTGCAGCTGTGCTCTCTGTCAGCTATTGCCGCCGATCGCCGGGTCATAGCCGGTAAGGACCGGCTGTGACCCGGCGACTGACATCCGCGGCTGTGATCGGCGGGACAGGCAGGGCGGCGGCGCGCCTCGCGCGCGCCCCCTACCTGTTTACAAAACACACGTTTTAAAACGTGGTTTTGCCTGCCCGTGCCGCCGTATTTCTACAGTGGCAGGGTGGCAAGTGGTTAAAACTTTTGGACCCATATTGGTGTGCTGGTGACATTCTCCTAGGCACTACAGATGGGCACTGCTCTGGATCGAGATAAGGCTTGGGTAAGTATAGGGGGGTGAGGGGGCTGTACACGTCATGAAACGTTTTTTACCTTGCAGGGAATGCATTAAGATAAAAAAAATGTTTAGGGTTTGCAACCACTTTGAAAGATTAAGCCCAAATTTATTTGAAGCCTGTGATTTGTTGATGCCTGTGCCCCCATTGGGTTGATTTTTCCTCACCTGTCCTGATAATGATATCCCTCTAACCACTTCTGAAGTTTCATTTTAATTGTGATTGTCATGTTTTATCCTACAGTTGCAAAGCCTGGTAGTCGGGAGAAATGGGCATTTTCATTGAGTTTATCAGAACTAAAGTCCATTCGCAAGAGCAAACTTGGCCTGAGCTGGTCCTACCTCATATTTATTACCAAGGAGGGGGTCTCCTTTCAAGCTCTGCATTTTCATCAGGGTGGGACAAAGGCTCTGCTGAAAGCCCTCCGGAAATATGTCCTATTGGCAACGTAAGTACTGAAGATATTCACTAATCCTTATCCACATGCTGAATGTATCCTGGAGGATATCTTCTCCATAATGACTCCAGTTTTTTAAGGGTATCTCTACAAGACCACTTAAAGTCTATTGAACCCCCAGAATACACATCTCATGTTTTGCAGCCTACAAGACCCTAACTAGAACACAAATCATGATGCAGTGTAAGCTCTCATCCTACATGTCTTGTGCCATGATTGGAACACCTAAATCAATGATTTGGAGGGCTGGCCCAATACTTTTGGCAATATAGTGTATGTCAGTGGTTCTCAACCTTTGGGTTGCGACCCCCTTTGGCGTCGAACGACCTTTTCACAGGGGTCACCTAAGACCATCGGAAAACACATATTTCCGATGTGTAAAGAGCAGCTACTGTGTAGAAAGGAGCTACTGTGTTGAAAGCAGCTACTCTGTTAAAAGCAGCTGCTGTGTTGAAAGCAGCAGTATTGGAGATAAAAACGACACTCATGAATTATAATTACTGGGTAAATAATTTTATGGTTGGGGGTCACCACAACATGAGGAACTGTATTAAAGGGCATTAGGAAGGTTGAGAACCACTGGTGTATGTGAATCCCTCCCAATAAATTATCCTCTAACAAGTTATATATCAGTGCTCACACCTTGCACTATATTATGCTAATGCATAATATAGTGCAAGGTTTGAGCACTGATATATAACTTGTGAGAGGATAATGTTTTGGGAGGGATTCACATACACTATATTGCTAAAAGTATTGGCCCTGCCCTCCAAATAATTGGATTTAGGTGTTCCAATCCCCTCCATGGACACAGGTGTATACAATCAAGCCCCTAGGCATGCAGACTGCTTCTACAAACATTGGTGAAAGAATGGGTCGTTCTCAGGAGCTCAGTGACTCCAAGCGTGGTCCCGTGATAGGTGGCCAACTGTGCAATAAGTCCATCCGTGACATTTCCTGGCTACTAAATATTCCACCAACTGTTAGTGGGATTATAACAAAGTGGAAGCAACTGGGAACAACAGCCACTCAGCCACCAAGTGGTAGGCCACGTCACATGACAGAGCGGGGTCAGCGCATGCTGAAGCGCACAGTGCGCAGAAGTCGTCAACTGTCTGCAGAGTCAATAGCTAAAGACCTCCAAACTTGGTGTGGCCTTCAGATTAGCACAACAACAGTGCGTAGAGAGCTTCATGGAATGGGTTTCCATGGCTGAGCAGCTGCATCCAAGCCTTCCATCACCAAGTGCAATGCGTCGGATGCAGTGGTGTAAAGCACGCCGCCACTGGACTCTAGAGCAGTGGACATGTGTTCTTTGGAGTGACCAATCACTCTTCTCTGTCTGGCAATCCGTTGGACATGTCTGGGTTTAGTGGTTGCCAGGAGAACGGTACTTGCCTGACTGCACTCTGCCAAATGTAAAGTTTAGTGGAGAAAGGATTATGGTGTGGGGTTGTTTTTCAGGGGTTGAGCTTGGCCCCCTAGTTCCAGTGAAGGGAAGTCCTTAAGGTGTCAGCATACCAAGACATTTTGGACAATTTCATGCTCCCAACTTTGTGGGATCAGTTTGGGGATGGCCCCTTCCTGTTCCAACATGACTGTGCACCAGTGCACAAAGCAAGGTCCATAAAGACATGGAGGAGCCAGTTTGGGGTGGAGGAACTTGACTGTCCTGCACAGAGTCCTGACCTCAACCCCATAGAACACCTTTGGGATGAATTAGAGCGGAGACTGTGAGCCAGGCCTCCTCCCCCGACATCAGTGCCTGACCTCACAAATGTGCTTCTGGAAGAATGGTCCAACCTTCCCATAGACACCCTCCTAAACCTTGTGGACGGCCTTCCCAGAAGAGTTGAAGCTGTTATAGCTGCAAAGGGCGGGGCCAACCCAATATTGAACCCTACGGACTAAGACTGGGAGGCCATTAAAGTTCATGCGTGTGTAAAGGCAGGCGGCCCAATACTTTTGGAAATATAGTGTTTTAGCTGCTCAACCAATGCAAGTAAATTTGGCAAAATTGGTAAGTTTAGTATAGCCAGGTAGATACGCACCGTAAAACAATAGGCAGATGGATAGATAGATTCAGATAGATAGATAAATAGATATAGATTCAGATAGATAGATGGATAGATAGATGGATAGATAGATGGATAGATAGATGGATAGATAGATGGATAGATAGATAGATGGATAGATAGATGGATAGATAGATGGATAGATAGATAGATAGATAGATAGATAGATAGATGGATGGATATAGATTCAGATAGATAGATAGATAGATAGATAGATAGATAGATAGATATAGATTCAGATAGATGGATAAATAGATGGATAGATGGATAGATAGATAGATGGATATAGATTCAGATAGATAGATAGATAGATAGATAGATAGATAGATAGATAGATAGATAGATAGATGGATAGATGGATATAGATTCAGATAGATGGATAGATAGATAGATAGATAGATAGATATCTGCTCATCAGTACACACATTTATTGGACATTGGGTCTCTCTGGGCTCTTCTCCATGGAATAGGAAAGGATTGTCCCTGATTGGAGAAAAATGTTTCCAATAATCTGGGAAATCGTCATGCCCCATAACAAGCTCTCTTGGCTTCCTGAGATGCTCGTTCCTACGTTTTAGCAAATGACAAATGGCTCAGTAATTATAAGCGATGCTCCAAATCGCTAGCATTTGTGACAGACGCTGCTTCAGACCACAGCCACCTTCACCAACTTGTGACAGATGGCTTGTTGAACTCACACTGTCACTAAAACGTGACGATGGCACTCTCACCTTGCACAAAGGTTTTCCAGCTTGCAGGACCACTATCTAAGCACCAGCCAACTATGAGTGATCCTTGCTGGGTATGGTTATCTACGCAGTTAACCCTTTTATATCCCAAGCTGTAAAATCTTTGTGCAGGGTTAGACCGAGAGTGCCATTGGTGTGTATCAGTGGAAGCGCGATGTGAGTTTGACCGACCACAAGTTGGTGAAGGTGGCTGGGTTCTGACGCCGCGTCCGTGACAGCATTGCTATTTGTGCGCATTAGTGCAGTGTGAGAAGATTTGTTTTATTCTCTCTCCCACCAGCCCTAGCGGCAGATATTTATCTTTCCTTCGCCACTTCAGCACCTAGAGCTGACTGAGATATCCGGTTCTTCTGGGTGTGGAGGAGCATGTGACTCTCCATGTGATAACGCTGGCCCAGTAAGCTTCTGTTTAGAACAAAAGCCTGCTATTTTTTTAGCCCAGAATTCTTACATCTTTTGCTTTTTTACTGATCAGTTTTTCAGTTAAAAAAGCAGAAGAAAAATGCATCCCTTACGATCCTGTGAAACTCTTTATGCCGGTCAGTTGTGTTTTTAAAAGTCCCACTTGCTGCGTTTTTGTTGCGTGTTTAACCTCCCCGGAGGTATTCCCAAATGTAGCTCTCCTTCGCTGACAAGCACCCAATCGATGCTCATTACACTGCAAGGTCCCTCCCCTCCTTGCTAGTCCCCGGGTGCAGTGCTAGAGACGGGAGGGGGGGTGTATGAGGAGATAAACAGCGCAATGAGCGCCATACAGCCCCTTTTGTTTTTAAAAGTCCCAGACATTCCTAACAGCACCTGAGATTTAAATACAGCTTTGGTTAACCCCCCCGGAGGTATTCCCAAGTGTAGCTCGGGGTAAAGTTTCAGCACCACAAGCGGTAACCCCCCCAGCTACACTCGGGAATACACTGCAGCGTTGCTCCGGGATCTCTTCTTCACGTACCTTGTCCTGCGCTCCCGCGATGTCCCTCCTGCAGTGTCCCCGGCAATGTCCTCCGGCTGATGCCAGCATCTGTCTTCTGGGTTCTGTTCCCTGCGACGTCAGGACGTACGGGGGACGGAATTGGTGGGAAATTTAAAACTGTGAAAAAGTGACATTCACTAAATACACTAAAATCACATAGTATAACATTCCTGTATCAAACCATTTCACATACATTTTGTCCCGAGTGCTTTGTCCGGCGCCCTGCCTGCATTTTTACTGTTCTTTCTGCCTGGAAACTGAGAAACGTCCATGGCGTCCAAAAAGCGTCCCTTTAGGTCAAAATCGGTTTTAGACCGGCTAGAGAACAGCGATAGTAAATCAGAACCACTTGCAGAATTGAAATTGCACCGCAAAAACGCATATGCATTCTCACTGTGTTTTTGCAAGCAGCTTAAGAATTGAAACCCAGGAACAAAAATGTAACATATTGCTGCTTACTTGTCACACTCGCCTGTTCCACATTCCATGGTCGGGTCTTTCCCTCTGTTTGCAGCCATCAGCTTCCTACTTCTGCTGGCACTTTAGACCTCAAAATCCACATCCAAGGCCTCACCACCCCCACCCCAAAAAAAAATCTATCTCAGCCGACCCCAAAAATCGCACCCCCGGCCTCACCAACCCCTGCCCCACTCCCCCCACCCCAAAAAAAAACCTATCTCAGCCGACCTCAAAATCCGCACCCCCGGCCTCACCACCCCCGCCCCACTCCCCCCACCCCAAAAAAAACCTATCTCAGCCGACCCCAAAAATCCATCCCCCGGCCTCACCACCCCACTCCCCCCACCCCAAAAAAAAACCTATCTCAGCCGACCTCAAAATCCACACCCCCCGGCCTCACCACCCCGCCCCACTCCCCCCACCCCAAAAAAAAATCCTATCTCAGCCGACCTCAAAATCCGCACCCCTGGCCCTACCACCCCCGCCCCACTCCCCCCACCCCAAAAAAAACCTATCTCAGCCGACCCCAAAAATCCATCCCCCGGCCTTACCAGCCCACCCCAAAAAAAAACCTATCTCAGCCGACCCCAAAAATCCATCCCCCGGCCTCACCACCCCACTCCCCCCACCCCAAAAAAAAACCTATCTCAGCCGACCTCAAAATCCGCACCCCCCGGCCTCACCACCCCGCCCCACTCCCCCCACCCCAAAAAAAACCTATCTCAGCCGACCCCAAAAATCCATCCCCCGGCCTCACCACCCCACTCCCCCCACCCCAAAAAAAAACCTATCTCAGCCGACCTCAAAATCCGCACCCCCCGGCCTCACCACCCCGCCCCACTCCCCCCACCCCAAAAAAAAATCCTATCTCAGCCGACCTCAAAATCCGCACCCCTGGCCCTACCACCCCCGCCCCACTCCCCCCACCCCAAAAAAAACCTATCTCAGCCGACCCCAAAAATCCATCCCCCGGCCTTACCAGCCCACCCCAAAAAAAAACCTATCTCAGCCGACCTCAAAATCCGCACCCCCCGGCCTCACCACCCCCGCCCCACTCCCCCCACCCCAAAAAAAAACCTATCTCAGCCGACCTCAAAATCCGCACCCCTGGCCCTACCACCCCCGCCCCATTACCCCCAACCCAAAAAAAACCTATCTCAGTCAACCAAAAATCCATCCCCCGGCCTCACCACCCCCGCCCCACTCCCCCCAACCCCAAAAAAAAACCTATCTCAGCCGACCTGAATCATGAAGGGGGGAGGGCATGCTGTTTTAATGGGCTGGCATGCACATTTCTCAGCTTTCAAGCAACGCATTCATGTTCTAGCAGCAGGACCCCCTGCAATCCCATATGACTGCTCTTGTGTTTCTCAGGACCCCCTGCGTTCCCATATGACTGCTCTTGTGTTTCTCAGGACCCCCTACGTTCCCATATGACTGCTCTTGTGTTTCTCAGGGCCTCCTAGTGTTCCGTGGCTTACAGTGTTCAGATCTCGGTGACCTTTAGTGGTCTCAGTGTCTTTTTAGCCTATACCCAGCACATGTGTGCTTTCAGTGCTCCCCGGTATTCCTCGGGTCCATTTAACCTGTATCTAGCTCCCTGCTTCAGTGATTTCATGCATCCGTACTTACAACCTGCTGCAGTGAGACCACGAGCTCTTCATCTTTCCATCTGCTTCCCGTGACGTTTTGTGACTCACAGTATCCTAGTCAGTTCTTTTTAACCTTGTGTGTTCCCATGTATGTTACCTGCTTTCAGTGACCCTGCTGGATTCCTTGCACACCAACCTGCTTCCACTCCAGTGTGAACCTGTGCACTCCAGCCCATACCCCGTCCCAGTGACCATGTGCACTCCAGTCTGTACCCTGTCTCAGTGACCATGTGCACTCCAGCCCATACCCCGTCCCAGTGACCATGTGCACTCCAGCCCATACCCCGTCCCAGTGACCATGTGCACTCCAGCCCGTACCCCGTCCCAGTGGCCATGTGCACTCCAGTCCGTACCCCGTCCCAGTGACCATGTGCACTCCAGCCCATACTCCGTCCCAGTGACCATGTGCACTCCAGCCCATACTCCGTCCCAGTGACCATGTGCACTCCAGCCCATACCCTGTCCCAGTGACCATGTGCACTCCAGTCCGTACCCCGTCCCAGTGACCATGTGCACTCCAGCCCATACCCTGTCCCAGTGACCATGTGCACTCCAGCCCGTCCTGACTGTACCCTGTTCCAGTGACCATGGGCACAAGGGACACACCCTACTGACTGTAAGTTATATCCCTTGTGCTGATTTTTCTGTGTGTGATTTTGGCTGCACTTAGGCTTTAATAGTATAACTTTTTTTTCAGCTTTAGTGGTTTTTGAAAGAAAAAATATGTTTTAAAAGACAGAGGCTTCTTTATTATGTCTGTGAAACTGATCAGCTTTTCAAATATAGCCTGTTACCCTTTACCTCCCTTTCCTTTTGAGAGCTGTCATTGAAGCGGTATTAAACCCAAAAGCAAACATTTATTATATTGCAGCTTACCAATTCTTAGATGTGATGGTTGCATTTTTAGGCTTTCTTCTGTTTTCATCTGGTGAACCGGCCAGCAAGTCTTGTGCGTTTTCAAAAGCTCAAGCTCTCCAGCAGAATGTATCAGTTTACAGAGATGAGACAAACCATATAACATTGACGGGGTGGTTAAAATGATCAGCTTTTATGTATTCATATAAAACCTTTATCCCGAAAGGAAGAAAACGATTTGCTGTAACTGATGTTGCCCCGTAGGATCCCTCCTTATAATTAACAGTGACCTTGCACTAACCCCAGACCATTATCTCCCTCCCTTCCCAGTGCCACCATCATGTACTCTGTCAAAACTTTTTTTTTTTTCCCTCCCCCCTCCAACCCCCATCATATGAAGAGCAATGCAATGATGCAGTGGTGAGACATGGCTACCTGTTCTGGCACGCTGGCCCCCACCAATCCAATGTTGCATACCAGCGCTTGGGATTGACGAGAGAGATGGATTAGCGGGCACTGTCATGCCAGAAGCTGTGCATGTGGGGGGAAAGTTGCGTGCCACCTCTGCCACATGTGCCAGGGGTTGTGAACCCGTATATAATGTGTATAAATGCCCCAAAGTAATTTTATCATCAAAATGTTATGAAAATGACCTTTTTTATTTTAACCTGCAATCAGTTATGTTCTAAAACTGCTCAAAAATACTACTTTTATTTTCTTGCAACATGGCAATATTACTTTCTATTCAGAAAGTCCCATAGGGGGTTATTTACTAAAACTGAAGAGTGCAAAATCTGGCGCACCTGCGTGGTAGCCAATCAGCTTCTAACTTCAGTTTGTTCAATTAAGCTTTGACAATAAAACCTGGAAGCTGATTGGTTTCTATGCAGAGCTGCACCAGATTTTGCACTGTCCAATTTTAGTAAATAACCCCCTTAACTAGTTTCCGACCTCAGGTAGCCGAATGACTGCTGCACTGTGGCCGTCCAGTTCTGAGAGGCCGTCATATGACGTCCTTCCAGAACGCGCTCTCCATGATCACGTGATGTGGTAAAAGGCCAATAACAGCAGCCTTTTACCACGTGATCAGCCGTGTCCAATGACACGGTAATCACAGGGAAATGCAATTGCCGTATTTCGGCTGCATTTTCCTCACGCTGTCAGTGCGTGAGGAAAGTACTGCCGAGCACTGGCAGTTGTCAGAGCAGTGATCGGCACCGATCATCAGGGCACTGATGATCAGTGCCCTGATGATCGGTGCCCAGCAGTGCCGCCCAGCAGTGCCACCCACCTTAGCCCAGCAGTGCCACCCACCTGTGCCCATCAGTGCTGCCAGTCTATGCCGCCCAGCAGTGCCGCCAGTCAGTGCCGAGCAGTGCTGCCAGTCAGGGCCGCCTATCAATACCCATCATCAGTGCCGCCTCATTAGTGCTGCCCACCAGTACTGCCTATCAGTGCAGCCTTTTCAACGCACATCAGTGAAGGAGAAAAATTACCTGTTTGCAAAATTTTATAATAGAAACTTTTTTTTTTTCAAATTTTTTGCTTTTTTTTGTTTATAGCACAAAAAATAAAACACACAGTGGCAAATAAATACCACCAAAATAAAGCTCTTTTTGTGAGTACAATGTTGCATGACCGTGCAATTGTCATTCAAAGTGTGACAGCGCTGAAAGCTGAAAACTGGCCTGGTAAGGAAGGGGGTATAAGTGCCCGGTAGGCAAGGGGTTAAAGTAGACAAATCCAAAATTATGCACTTTATTGCATTTTATCCGCAACGTGGCAGTGAATGATCTAAGCGCACTTTATCCTGCTGAGAAACGTCCAAGCTTGTATTTTGCGTACGGATATATTGACAGCGTATTCAGATCGTCACAGCTCAGTATGAAAAGCCAGAATTTCAGGTCCATCAATACTGGAACTGACTAGACAGCATAACCATTAATAGGTGTTCCCACTTTGAAAGAATTATTGAGTGGCCTGTTTGTTTCCCTATGTATTATGTATGAGGCTCATCTTGTCATAACTGCTAGAGTTTCACTTACTTTCTTGTAATACAGCTGCCGCCGAAATCTGCGCGATGCTGACAAGTGCTGAGTCAGGCTATTAGGGCGGCCTAAGTATTTCTCAATGAGTTTATCAGAGTAAAGGGGTAAGAGTAATCTGTAGCCCAAACTTTATTTAAAGGGCCACTGTTACCTTGCCCGTGCAGGAAAAAGTGACAGTTTCTCTGCAGCAGTCCTCCCTGACAACCTTACAGTTGCAAGAAAAAGTATGTGAACCCCTTGGGATTACGTGGAGTTTTGCATGAATTGGGCATAAAATGTGCTCTGAACGTCATCTAAGTCACAACAATAGAAGAACACAGTCTGCTGAACATAATACTACTACACAAACGTTAGATGTTGCCATGGTTTATTGCACATAACATGTAAACATTCACAGTGCAGGGAGGAAAAAGTATGTGAACCTTTGGACTTAATAACTGGTTGACCCTCCTTTGGCAGCAATAACCTCAACCAAACGTTTCCTGTAGTTGCAGATCAGACCTGCACAACGATCTGGAGTCATTTTGGACCACTCCTCTTCACAAAACTGTTTCAGTGTAGCAATATTCTTGGGATGTCTGGTGTGAATCGCTCTCTTAAGGTCATGCCACAGCATTTCAATCGGGTTGAGGTCAGGACTCTGACTGGGCCACTCCAGAAGGCGTATTCTGTGCTGTTGCAGCCTTTGTTTTGTTGAATTACTTGTATGCTTTGGGTCATTGTCCTGTTGCATCGCCCATCCTCTGCGGAGCTTCAGTTGGCGGACAGATGGTCGTACGTTTTCCTGCAAAATGTCTTGATAAACTCTGGAATTCATTTTCCCATCAATGACAACAATCCGTCCAGGCCCTGAGGCAGCAAAGCAGCCCCAAACCATGATGCTCCCTCCGCCATGTTTCACAGTGGGGATGAGGTTTTGATGTTGGTGTGCTGTGCCTTTTTTTCTCCACACATAGTGTTGTGTGTTCTTCCCAAACAACTCAATCTTGGTTTCATCTGTCCACAGTATATTTTGCCAGTAGTGCTGTGGAACATCCAGGTGCTCTTTTGCAAACTTCAAACGTGCTGCAATATTCTTTCTGGACAGCAATGGCTTCCTCCGTGGTGTCCTCCTATGTACTCCATTCTTGTTTAATGTTTTCCTTATTGTAGATGTGTCAACAAAAATGTTAGCATGTGCCAGAGATTTCTGTAGGTCTTTAGCTGACACTCTGGGATTCTTCTTTACCTCATGCAGCATTCTGCGCTGTGCTCTTGCAGTGATTTTTACAGGACGACCACGCCTAGGGAGAGTAGCAACAGTGCTAAACTTTCTCCATTTGTAGACAGTCTGTCTTACCGTGGACACATGAACATCAAGGCTTTTGGAGATACTTTTGTAACCCTTTCCAGCTTCATGCAAGTCAACAATTCTTGATCGTAGGTCTTCTGAGAGTTCTTTTCTGCGAGGCATGGTTCCCATCAGACAGTGCTTCTTGAAACCAGTAAACCCAAAACAGGTGTGTGTTTTTTAAGGGCAGGACAGCTGTCAGCAACACATCCAATATCATCACACTGATTGGAGTCAAGGTTGGCTCACTCCTGGCTCCAATTAGCTCTGAGAGAAGTCATTAAGCTAGGGCCTCACATACTTTTTCCTCCCTGCACTGTGAATGTTTTACATGTTATGTGCAATTAAACCATGGCAACATCTAATGTTTGTGTAGTATTATGTTCAGCAGACTGTGTTCTTCTATTGTTGTGACTTAGATGACGTTCAGAGCACATTTTATGCCCAATTCATGCAAAACTCCACGTAATCCCAAGGGGTTCACATACTTTTTCTTGCAACTGTATGTCCCAGTGCTCCTTCCTCTGTTGCAGGCGGCACTGGAATCAGCAATGTTGGTGACCCACTGTAACAGTTTTCTTCTATCTACGCACATGACCACTCCCTTACTTATCAGCCAGGTTCTCCCTTTTGCTTTTATACTGATGATGAAAAATCTTTTTAAAAGGAATATATATTTCTCTTGATGGACGCAGTGACTCCTCTTTTAAAGCGGAGCTCCACCAAAAAGGGGAAGTTCCGCTTTAAGGACTGCTGCTCTCCCGCTCCCCATTAAGGATTGGCACCTTTGGGGGGCGGGTACCCGAATTTGACAGGTACCCGCTCCCACTTTCGGTCCGATCACCTAGGCCAGGGGTAGGCAACCTGCGGCTCTCTAGCTGTTGTGGAACTACATATACTATATAGATCTCTATATCACTAGAGGGATCATCAGCACGAGGAAGGAGGTCCTGATTCCCCTATATAGACCTTTTGTCAGACTTCATTTAGAATACTGTGTAAAGGTCTGTAGACCTCACAAAATGATATTGATAAGATAAAATGAGTCCAGAGATGGGTAACAAAAATGGTGAAAGGTCTGGGGGATAAAACATATCAAGAGCGACTTCAGGAACATAACATATACAGTCTGGAGGAAAGAAGGGAAAGGGGAGACATGATTGAAACCTTTAAATACATCAATGGGGTGAATAAGGTTCTGGAGGGCAGAATCTTCAATATGAAGCCAAGATCAAGAACACGGGGACACCAGCAGGAAGAAGGAGGTCCTGATTTCACTATATAAATCTTTATATCACTAGAGGGGTCTCCAGCAGGTGGAAGGAGGTCCTGGTTCACCCATATAGATCTTTATATCACTAGAGGGGTCACCCGCAGGAGGAAGGAGGTCCTGTTTCCCCTATATAGATCTTTATATCACTAGAGGGATCACCAGCAGGAGGAAGGAGGTTATGATTCCTCTATATAGATCTTTATATCACTAGAGGGATCACCAGCAGGAGGAAGGAGGTCCTGATTCCACTATATAGATCTTTATATCACTAGAGGGATCACCAGCAGGAGGAAGGAGGTCCTGATTCCTCTATATAGACCTCTAATGATCACTAGAGGGGTCACCAGCAGGAGGAAGGAGGTCCTAATTCCCCCATATAGATCTTTATATCACTAGAGGGGTCACTAGCAGGAGGAAGGAGGTCCTGATTCCCCCATATAGATCTTTTGTTAGATCTCATTTAGAATACTGTGTAAAGGTCTGGAGACCTCACAAATTGATATTGATAAGATAAAATGAGTCCAGAGATGGGTAACAAAAATGGTGAAAGGTCTGGGGGATAAAACTTATCAAGAGCAACCTTAGGAACATAACATATACAGTCTGGAGGAAAGAAGGGAAAGGGGAGACATGATTGAAACCTTTAAATACATCAATGGGGTGAATAAGGTTCAAGAGGGCAGAATCTTCAATATGAAGCCAAGGTCAAGAACACGGGGACACCAGCAGAAGGAAGGAGGTCCTGATTCCACTATATAGATCTTTATATCACTAGAGGGATCATCAGCAGGAGGAAGGAGGTCCTGATTCCCCTATATAGACCTTTAATGATCACTAGAGGGGTCACCAGCAGGAGGAAGGAGGTCCTGATTCCCTTTATATAGATCTTTAGCTAGACTTCATTTAGAATACTGTGTAAAGGTCCGTAGACCTCACAAAATGATAAAGATAAAATGAGTACAGAGACGGGTAACAAAAATGGTGAAAGGTCTGGGGCATAAAACATGATTGAAACCTTTAAATACATCAATGGGGTGAATAAGATTCAGGAGGGCAGAATCTTCAATATGAAGCCAAAGTCAAGAACAAGGAGACATGACCTTAAACTAAAAGGAGGAAAGTTCAAAACTAATCTCAGAAAGTATTTGTTTCCTGAAAGAGTAGTTGATGCTTGGAATAAACGTCCAGGTCAGACCTGAGCATACAAAGCCCTGGTCCTCTACCAACATGGCTGCCTCCACTTAGAGTGTTCAGAAGATAAATTGGTAATGGGGAAAAGATCATCTGCAGGAAGCCTACAGGCAGTACCGGTGACCAGTCATTTACACCTCTGCTTGCTCTTTTGGGATCAGCTCCCAGTCACTTTAACCCCTTGCCCTCCAGAGGACTTACCCCCCCTTCCTGGCCAGGCTATTTTTTGCAATACGGAGCTGCGTTATTTTAACTGACAATTGCGCGGTCGTGCAATGCTACACCCAAATGAAATTGATGTCCTTTTTTCCCCACAAATAGAGCTTTCTTTCGGTGGTATTTGATCGCCTCTGCAATTTTTATTTTTTGCACTATAAACAAAAAAATACTGACAATTCTGAAATAAACAATATTTTTGACTTTTTTTGCTATAAAACATATCCAGTAAAAAAAATTTAGAAAATCAAATTTCGTCATAAATTTAGGCCAAAATGTATTCTGCTCCATGTCTTTGCTTAAAAAAAAATCCCAATATGTCTAAGTTAATTGGTTTTACACGAATGTTATAGCATCTACAAATGGCGGTATATATACTGGGATTTTTTTTTCCATATACTAGTAATGGCGCAATCGGAAACTTATAGCGGGTCTGTGGTGGGCATTCTGACACTGGGGGGACTGACTAACTGCCACTGACATCCCAATGACACTAATACAGTAATCAGTTGTGCTAATAAAAAGCACTGACACTGGGCAGGAAGGGGTTAACATCTGGGGCGATCAAAGGGTTAACTGTGTGCTGTGTTGTGTTTTACTAGGGAAACATGCTGCTTCGTATTGCTCTGCTATGCAGAGCAATACAAAGCAGCATGTCTGTGCTGACAGGAGAGAGATCTGTGTTGTTTACACACAGACCTCTCCTCTTTCACTCTGCTGGTGGGGAATCTCCAGCTAGGATGTGGTGATTGACATCTGTAGCAGCCAAAGGCGGATCAGGTAGGGCGGCATGCGTGCGCCCCCTACCCAGAAATGCGAAATCACATATAAATACGTGATTTTGCGCAGCCCTTCCGCCCTGTAGCAGCAGTTCTGCTATAGGGCGGCGGGGAACCAGTTAATGAGCCCCATTGTCAGATTAAGTACAAGGCAAACTGTATACTCAGCCAGTCACAGCTCCTTTAAAGCAGTAATAAACCTACATGCTACAGCCAAAATTACTTAAAAAGCGGAATTAATCCCAAAATGTAATATATTGCAACTTACCAATCATTATATATGGTGGCTGCATTAGTTTTCCTTTTTTAAGGCTTTTTCCCCCGTCTTTTTTCACCTGGTGATCCGGCCAGTAACACACCTCCTGTATTAGAGTATCCCCACTCTGGATGATGGAGCACAGGCGGCACATTTGAACAGCAGCATTGTTAACCAGAGAAGAGAGGAGTGTTAGATGGACTAGCAGATTTAGATGCACTAACAAATTAAAACCAAACTCCAGCTAACACTTTTTATAATCATTTACTGCTACAGTTTTTTTTTTTCTATTCTTGTGGGATAAAGGTTTTACATAAATAAAAGCTGATTGTTGTAAGCACCCCTGTCAGTAGCAAATGGTTTGTCTCAACCTTCTAACTGCTACATCTGAAAGACAGCGTGTTCTGTTGAAAAACAACAGACTTACTGGCAGTACCACCAGGCAGCAGTAAGGGAGAGAAAGCCCAAGGGCTGGTTCACACCACATGCAGTCCAGTGAGTTTTTTTTCTGCATCAATAAAATGGATAGTAGGTTATATGGTTTCCAATGGCATAGTTCACACCAGTTCCAGTGTGTTCCAGAAAAAAGTAGAACATGCTGCACTGGAGTGGATAAAGGTTTTACAAAAATAAAAGATGATCATTGTAGGTACCTCTGTAACTGATACATTCTGCTGCAGAGCTTGTTCTTTTGAAAAACAACAGACTTACCGGGTGGGTCACCAGATGAAAATAAAGGAGAGAAAGCCTAAAAAAGAAAACTAAAGCAGCCATCACATCTAAGAATTGGTAAGCTGCGATATAATAAATGTTTGCTTTTGAGTTTAATGCCGCTTTAAGAAGACGGAATCATATGAGGTCAAACACGAGGAGCCTGATTCATAAACAAGAGCAAGCTAAAACCGATGAGTCAAATGTCTTGTTTTGTGATACTGTCCTGGGCGGTAATGGTTGTGGACTTTTTCATTGGGTTACTATTAGTTTTCCTTCAGTCAGCAAACAGTAAGTAAAATAAGTCCGGCTTTGACTTTGATAGTTAGTGTTCTGCGCGTCATCAAAAAACGTAACCGCTAGCGAGGGCATAACGGGCCTTCCTGTGACTTGTTCTGCAACATAAAACAGGGCGGATGATGGTCAACTGACGGAAGACAATAGATAAAGTTTGGGGCCTGTTCAAGGTCCAAGTGGGTAACCCGGTAGCAGGAAGACATTTTACCCTTGTGAACGTGGAGAATCCCTTTAACCACTTCCAGTCCGGACACTTTTACCCCCTTCCTGTCCAGGCCAATTTTCAGCTTTCAGCGCTATCACACTTTGAGTGTTGCAGTCATGCAACACTGTACCCATATGAATTTTTTAGCATTTTTTTTGAGACAGATAAAACTTTATTTTGGTGGTATTTATTCACCGCTGGGATTTTCTTTTTTTTTTTGCTATGTAAATGAAAGTCCAAAAATTAAAAAAAAAAAAGGGTTTTTCTTATAAAATTTTGCAAATAAATAATATTTCATCATAAATCTTGGCCAAAATTTATTCCGTTAACTTTTTAGTAAGAAAGAAATAATCCAGATTAGTTTATAACCAAAAATTATAATTTTTAAACATTGTTTTTACATTTTTATTAAATTTTTTTATATTATTTTTTTTTTTTACATACTGTCACCCTAGCAGTACAGTGTCACCATGGTGACATTGTACTACTTGTGGGGGGTGATGAAGATTTTTTTTTTTTTTTTTTACACGGATTGCTTATACACCCATAAAGGCTGTAAAAGCAATCATTTCTCCCTCTCTCCGACTGCATTCTTGCAGCCATTGAGAACTACTGTGTGAGCTGTGATTGGTCACAGCTTGTCACATGGTACAAGGCTGTTGTGAATAGCCCTGTACCATGTGACCTCTGTGATCATTCACAGATTTCACACATAGTAAGCAATGATATCAGAAGTGACATCTTGCTTATTTTATTTATTTATTTCAGGTACTTGTATAGAGCCATCAATTTACACAGCACTTTACATATATATTGTACATTCACATCATTCCCTAACCCTCAAGGGGCGTACAATCTAAGGTCCCTAACCCTCAAGGGGCGTACAATCTAAGGTCCCTAACTCACATTCATACATACACATATTAGGGCCAATTTAGACAGGATCCAATTAACCTACCAGCATGTCTTTGGAGTGTGGGAGGAAACCGGAGCACCCGGAGGAAACCCACGCAAGCACAGGGAGAACATGCAAACTCCATGCAGGAGGCGCCATGGTCGGGAATCGAACCCATGACCCATTTACTGCAAGGCAGATGTGCTAACCACTAAGCCACTGTGCCGCCCTGCTTACTACTCTGCATGTGATCACTGATTGGCCAATCAGTGATCACATGATCGGGACCCGTATGACAATCGGTGTTCCACTGTGTCCACTGTCTCCCAGAGAGCGCGCAGAAACAGAGTGGGGAGGCCGTTTATAAACAGCCACCCGCCCCTGCACTGCCACCGTCCGGCCGTTTATATACAATGGCCGGATGGGAGGTGGTTAAGGTATCCTTTGGGTCCAGATGATATCTTCAGATTTCGGTGTCTGCAATCACTGTGAACACAATAAATTGTTGGTGCCGCTTAGCTGGTGCCTCTGTGACTGGAGTTGGCAATTTTATTTGCCGTATTGCAAGGTACAGGCAAATACATATCTGGCTGCACGGATTTTCATGCAGATCCGCAGCGGCACCACCCGCATAGATGTGTACCGAGCCTAAATGTTGACAAGGTTTTGTGTTCTTTATTTACACTGTATTTTATCCCTACAGGTCTCCAAAGGATTCCCGTCTTTTCTTGGTCTATCCCCATGACTCTCACGCTCTGTCCCACTCTTTTGATGAGCTTCAGATGTTTGACGATGGTTCCTCCGACCTGGTGTCTGTAAGCAGTTACCTTATATCTCCTTTTTAAACAATGTATTGTTGTAACACTGAATGAAGAGTAAACTGGGGTGCTGACAGCTGGAAAGAGGTCATAGTTGTCTGTGTTGCTTGTAGATTTCCAGGTTTAAGATCCAATTCCTCATATGGTGCCTAATCTACATACAGATAGGACCAGGGATTCTGTAATCCACTAGCAAGCTTCTCTTGTTCACCAACATGCAAGATTTTCATAGTAATTTTTGACTTCCCCCCTGGAATATATCACCCAGCATAAGTAAGGGTTCAATAAAGCTCTTATGTTCCAAAGCAACTGTATGTGGTGTCTTCTTATCTTCTAAAGTCTTCCCCTTTAATGCCCCGTACACACGATGAGAATATCGGACGAACGATCACCTGTTTTTTTTTTTCTCCTGCTAATCTCACATCGAAAATGAAGAGGTTACTAAAGATACGAAAATTCTCGTACGACAGAAAAGAATTTAGAAAGTGATGTCATGTATTGTATTTGTATTGTATTTTCGGACGACTACTGTACTGATTAAACAAAAATCGTACGATCTGGTATCATACAACAAAAATTTTCGTGCTTGTCCCTTTTGGATATTGTCGCACGAATTGTCGTGATCGGCTCTCGAAAGCTGTGTACTAACAATCCGATTATCGGACAATCGGTCCTCCTACGAAAATGTTCGGACGATTTTCTTATCGTGTGTACAGGACTTAAGTGTTCCTAAATGTATAGTAAAGGATTTAGGATAGTGGTCCTATTTGTATGTTATTATTCGCCTGGGGGCGTACTTTTCCAGCAGCCTTGAGACTTTTTTTTTTTTTTTCATTTGACTTTGTGGACATCTGCGTGCTGAGGGCTAATTATAATACAGGATGCCTAATCTAACGTTCTCTCGCACCAGCTTTGCTTTACAAAGATTTTATTGGGTACACAAATGTTGTATGCAGAACAGTGCATCAAAAAAAGTAAAGCAAGGTATAGCAGAGGTAAGTATGAGATGACAAATCCATCTGGACATGTAAACAATACCCAACAATTCAGTGCTGGGGTAAAAAAGACTGGTAAGTATACAGATCCTAAAGTCCAATAGTTTAGCGTTTCTATAGAAACACGTGAAACCTCACAAACATTTTTTCTTTATAAAATGATCTTCCAGATTAACGGGAATCCTCCTTCTTTAAAAGGAAAAAAAAATTATTTGAACTCCTCTTCTGTGAAATTCCCTCAAAAAAACCAATCGCAAATAGTTCATTATCAAAAAATGCATGATAACTTTCAAAAACGCATTCTCAACAAATGTGGAAATATTGAGAATGCGTTTTTGAAAGTTATCATTCGTTTTTTGATAATGCGCTATTTGCGATTTTTTTTTTTTTGAGGGAATTTCACAGAAGAAGAGGAGTTCAAATAATTTTTTTTCCTTTTAAAGAAGGAGGATTCCTGCTAATTTGGAAGATCATTTTATAAAGAAAACATTTTTGTGGGGTTTCACGTGTTTCTATAGAGACGCTGAACTGTTGGACTTTATGACTTTGACTTTCGGGGGAGAGAGGATATTTCAGCATTGAGGGCATTTCACAATATTATTTTTGGGATGGCACCGATTTATTTCTTACATAAGTATACAGATCCAGCATCAGCCTGGCTCATGAGGCCATCCAGTGGGAGCTGATGTCTGAAGAAGGAACATAGCGCCAGAAGTGAAGGAGGGAGAAGTGAGAAAAAGCCGCCTGTGATCTTCAACGGCTCATAAGGGAGAGAGAAGAGGAATAAAAGATGAAAGGGAAGAGGGAGCATGCCTGGGGGGAAAAAAGGGGTAAAGGGAAGAATTCCATAGTTACATAGTTAGTCCGGTTAAAAAAAAAGACACACGTCCATCTAGATCAATCATTAAAAGGGGGGGGGTTATACAATCCTGTATACACAATCCTATACCCACAGTTGATCCAGAGGAAGGCAAAAACCCCAATGAAGCATGATCCAATTTGCTCCAGCAAGGGACAATTGGATGTTCCCCGGATCAACTTTACATATAAATATTAGTATCCAGTTACATTATGTACATTTATGCCCTTGCGATTCAGTCCATTACACTACCCTGATCTAGACTGTGCAAAAAGTCATATAGAGCAGTCCAGGCTTGGGCGATCATTAATGGCAGTCCATGGGTCCCAGATCCTCAGGAACTTAGCAAGGGTGTCCATAAGGATAGATGTGAGTTTCTGATGGAAACTCTGTTTGACCTCAGCAATGTTAAGAAATGACTGGCACCAGGCTCTGGTCAGTGCTTGTCAAGCTGCCAAGAAGACAAACTCCACCAACTTCCTCTACGTCTTGGTCAAGGGACGGGATAGACTTATGCAACAACGCTACCCAGGGGTTCCATGCCAATGAAACATGCAAGACAAATCTGATCAGTGAGTAAACCTGTATCCAAAACCACAGAAGCCTTTGGGCAAGACCACGTGATATGAAAGGGTGCTGGGAACAGAAGAGGGAGGCGGAGGGGACAAATTTTGCAAGGACTGGATTTTTTTCTAAGTGCACATAATATAACTGGATACTAGAGTTGATCCAGGGAATATCCAATGGTCTCTCTGGGGATCAGGAAGGATTTTATTTTCCTGCTGGAGCAGCTGGGTGAAAAGGTGACAACAGTTGGTGCAATCATTCACAAATGGAAGAAACACAAAACAACTGTCAGTCTCCCTAGGTCTGGTGCACCATGCAAGATCTCTCCTTGATCATGAGAACAGTGAGGAATCATCCCAGAACTACACGTGAGGATCTTGTCAATGATCTCCAGGCAGCTGGGACCACAGTCACCAAGAAAACAATTGGTAACACACTACGCCGACAAGGACTGAAATCCTGCAGTGCCCGCAAGGTCCCTCTGCTCAAGAAAGTACATGTCCAGGCCCGTCTGAAGTTTACCACTGAACATCTGAATGATGCAGAGGAGGATTGGTTGAAAGTGTTGTGGTCAGATGAGACCAAAATCGAGCTTTTTGGTATCAAATCAACTCGCCGTGTTTGGAGGAGGAGGAATGCTGCCTATGACCCCAAGAACACCATCCCAACTGTCAAACATGGTGGTGGAAACATTCTGCTTTGGGGATGTTTTTCTGCTAAGGGGACAGAACAACTGCACCGCATCAAAGGGATGATGGGCGGGGCAATGTACCGTCAAATCTTGGGTGAGAACCTTCTTCCCTCAGCCAGGGCATTGAAAATGGGTCGTGGATGGGTGTTCCAGCATGACAATGACCCAAAACACACGGCAAGGCAACAAAGGAGTGGCTCAAGAAGAAGTACATTAAGGTCCTGGAGTGGCCTAGCCAGTCTCCAGACCTTTATCCGATTGAAAGTCTGTGGAGGAGCTGAAAGTTCGCGTTGCCAAACGTCAGCCACCAAACCTTAATGACTTGGAGAGGATCTGCCAAGAGGAGTGGCCAGAATCCCTCCTGAGATGTGTGCAAACCTGGTGGCCATCTACAGGAAACGTCTGACATCTGTGATTGCCAACAAGGGATTTGCCACCAAGTACTAAGTCATGTTTTGTGAAGGGGATCAAATACTTATTTCCCTCATGAACATGCAAATCAGTCATCATTTGTTAGACATGCATTTCTTGTGAATTTTTTGTTGCTATTCTGTCTCTCAGTGTTACAATACACCGAACATTCGATTTTTAGACCGATCATTTCTTTGTGAGTGGGCAAACATTCAAAATCAGCCGGGGATCAAATACTTATTTCCTTTACCGTATGGGTATAGGATAGTGTATGTAGAGGTTTTCTGTTGTCTTTTTTTTTTTTTACTATGTTGGTTGAACTGGATAGACTTGTGTCTTTTTTTCAACCAACTATGTAACTAAATCAGCTACTCGTACCAGACTCCTGTACAGGGGCGGACTGACCATTTGGAAACTCGGGCACTGCCCGAGGGCCCGGGGTCAGTAGGGGGCCCCATGAGATGCCCCTGGTACCTTTTTCATAGGCTTTTTTGAGTTTGGGCAAGGACACAGGGGCCCCATGATCCCCTATTGCCCGGGGGCCCCATGAGTTGTCAGTCCGCCCCTGCTCCTGTACCAATGGGAGAATAGTTTATAGGCGTTCTCCTGGGCGAAGATGACAACAAAGCTTCACCCACAGACTGGGGCTTCGGGAAACAGAGCAACACCGGAGCCTGCTGGCGTTGGGAGCCAGGTAAGTAATCCACCCTCACATTCTGCATCCAAGCCTTAATGAGCTTTTGACCCTTGCAGTATGGAGGGCCCCTATTGAAAGGGGTTTTTTTCTGGTGCCAGAGTTGGGCTTTACAAGCTCTACAAAATATTCAGACCATATGATGACACAGAAGTCGGCAAATAAATGTTTTAGGAATCAATGCTGATGCTGCACACATTACAATATGACAGCGGGTGGATGTACAGTTGTGTCCAAAATTATTCAACCCCCAATGCTGTAAAGGGGTTTAGGGACTATAGTGTACATTTGGAATTGTATTCAGAATCAAATCCTACAAGGACGTTGTAACTACCCAAATGCAACTAAAATGACATCAATTGTTTATGTAATACAGTAGTAAATGGTTCTTATGTGGTTTCTTCATTGCCACAATTATTCAACCCCTTAAAGACTACCACTCTGAAGAACAGAGGTTCATACAGGTGCTTTCCATCAGGTATTGAAAACACCTGTGGATGTCACCGAGCAGCAATCAAGCATAATAAGCACCAATTAGGCAGCTTTAAAATGACTGTGATACTCAGCTCCTTCTAGACATTTACTGGTGTGGTTACAAACATGGTGAAGGCAAGAGAATGGTCCAGGAAGACAAGAGAAGAGGTGATTTCTCTTCACAGGAAGGGCAATGGCTATAAGAAGATTGCAAAGATGTTAAACATACCAAGAGACACCTTAGGAAGCATCATTCGCAAATTCAAGGCAAAGGGCACTGTTGAAACGCTACCTGGTCGTGGCAGAAAGAAGATGCTGACTTCGACTGCTGTGCGCTACCTGAAGCGTAGAGTGGAGAGAAGTCCCCGTGTGACTGCTGAGGAACTGAGAAAAGATTTGTCAGATGTGGGTACAGAAGTTTCAGCCCAGACAATAAGACGCACACTGCGTAATGAAGGCCTCCGTGCCAGAACTCCCAGGCGTACCCCCTTGCTGTCTCCAAAGAATAAGAAGAGTCGACTGCAGTATGCCAAAAGCCATGTGGACAAACCACAAAAGTTGTGGGATAGTGTTCTGTGGACTGATGAAACAAAATTAGAACTGTTTGGGCCCATGGATCAACGCTATGTTTGGAGGAGGAAGAACAAGGCCTATGATGAAAAGAACACCTTGCCTACTGTGAAGCATGGTGGAGGGTCAATCATGCTTTGGGGCTGTTTTGCTTCTGCAGGTACAGGGAAGCTTCAGCGTGTGCAAGGTACCATGAATTCTCTTCAGTACCAGGAGATATTGGATGGAAACGTGATGCAGTCCGTCACACACCTGAGGCTTGGGAGACGTTGGACCTTTCAACAGGACAATGATCCCAAGCATACCTCCAAGTCCACTAGAGCATGGTTGCAGAGGAAAGGCTGGAACATTTTGGAGTGGCCATCGCAGTCACCAGACTTAAATCCGATTGAGAACCTCTGGTGGGACTTAAAGAAAGCAGTTGCAGTGCGCAAGCCTAAGAATGTGACTGAACTGGAGGCCTTTGCCCATGAAGAATGGGCGAAGATACCCGTAGATCGCTGCAAGACACTTGTGTCAAGCTATGCTTCACGTTTAAAAGCTGTTATAACTGTAAAAGGATGCTGTACTAAGTACTAAGATTGAATGTCACTTGGGGGTTGAATAAAACTGATAATGCTGTGAGCACAGAAAAGACATTTGTGGTTATTTCATTATAACTGTTATGTTATATTTGTCTGACCTACAAGTGCCTCTTTAATGTAAATGTAAGCAAGATGACTGAATGATCAAAAGCAATGTCAAACTGGCCAAAACACTCAATTTCAGTGGGGGTTGAATAATTTTGGACACAACTGTATAAAGTGCAATGCGAGGAAAGAACAAAAGAACACACATTCCATATTATTCCCAACATGTACCCGGCTTTACCTCCTCAATCACCTGATGGCAGCTGCAGAGTATCCCCGGGCATCAGCAGTTCTGCTACCGTCTCCACCTTTGGGGCCTAGGTGCACTGCCCGCACTGCACAGATTAGGAATAGGACACTGCGTGGAAGCCATTGAGCCTTCATGTATGTTTTGCTGATTGTTGGAGCAAACTGGAACAACAGAAGGAAACTCACACCAAGACAAGGAAACCTACATAC